>NW_013562625.1:0-143030 GCF_000968595.1 Rasamsonia emersonii CBS 393.64 | reverse complement strand
GGTGGAGTAGTGGATTCATCGCGTTTGGCAAGAAGGACATTTGCCATTTCTCGTACGGTTGCAACTCGGGGGGGCTTTCCTCGCTCATCCATGGATAGTATCCACTGGGTAAGAGTTATTTCTTCAGTAACAGACAGTTTTCGATTCCTTTCCTGCGCATGCTCTCGCGTCGTACGGCCTTTCAATCGATCGTGTAATGTGGAATGGGGAACATCATATAACACAGAAGCTTTTCGCAGACTTGAGACTTGGCCCTTCTTATATGCTTGAAGAGCCAAAAGAATCTTTCCTTCCTGATTGGAAGCTTGTGGGAGTCTTGAGGTAGGCATTTTTGTTGATGGGAGTGGAGGCGCGTAAGCGTGGTGAGAAGTGTCCGACTAGGTCATTTGTCCGACTAGGTTATAGATTACGTTATTAGAATTATATTAGGATTATGTCATAATTGATTGTAGACACGTGATTCATTCTCAGTTTTGCTCCTGCCGGATTCGGATAGCGATGACTGGGCGGGTGACAGTCCCTGATGCCTCCGTTTTTGGAAATGCAGAATCACCGGAAACACAAGAATTGACTCAACCAGAATGTTCTTCGTTAACCAACTTTCTCCTTACACAGTGACATGGATGGAATATCTTAAACGTATCCGTATGTAGACTGGACTTGAAACCTGTAGAATTCTCGTGCCACCGGATGAACGGACCTGTGTCACAAGGCTGATTGCCCTTGGATGACTCTTCAGCAGGTCTGTTTCCCTTTAAACCCCCGAGTCTCTAACTCGCTCAGTACTTCCTAAACTCTCATCTAACTGATTCGATCTTCAGTATTCAACTCATATTCGACATGAATTCCATCATGCAGTCGATTTACGTCCTCGTGTCTATCCTATCAGCCACCAGGCTGACATACGCCGCTCCACTCGAGGTCCGCAGTGACCAGACATTCTTCTTCACGTTGTACGTTTACCCCTAAAGTACTATGACTCTGACCTGACTCTGCAGTGGTAACTCGTACACCTCCACTGGCTTCGATCCGCTGCTCACGCAGCCTTCTGCCACGAACCCAATGGGCAATCCGCCTCTTGGTAAGCATGTCCAGACCGTCCCTGAGATACCTGTTTTCTAACCGTTATCCAGGCCAGGGGACATCCTCTGGAGGAATCAATTGGGTCGGCTATCTCACCACCGTCTTCAACGCCAGTCTCGTGCTCAACTACGATCTGGCTGTCAGCGGCGCCTGCATCAACAATTCCATCGTCAAGGCGCCCGTCCGCGACCTAGTCTCACAGGTGGAATCGACCTTCGAGCCCAACTATGCGGAGAAGCCTGCCTCGACTCCGTGGACGGCTGAAAACGCCGTCTTTGCATTTTGGATCGGGATTAACGAGTGAGTATGTGCTCACAGGCGGATGACGTTTTCTGATCAGTCCAACCTGCAGCATTGGACATTCCTACCAAACTGTGGATCCTGATACAACAGTGCCGCTCCTATTGGATAGCTATTTCGATCTTGTCCAGCAGGTGTATGAAAAAGGTGCTCGACAGTTTTTGTTTCTCACCGTTCCGCCAACAACGAAATCGCCATTGATCGTGTCGCGAGGCTCGACAGACGCCCATGCCGCGTATGTCAGCACGTACAATCTGGAATTGACACTCAGGACCGAAATTTTCAAGGAAACCAATTCTGACGTAAGTAATAATACGGTCCTGGAATAGAACACAGACTCATTTCACATAGGTGACTGTCGTCCTATACGACGCGTGGGACTTTATGACAAAAGTCCTGGATAATCCTCAGGACTATGGCTTCCAGAATGCCACCTGCATTGGAGAGGGATGTGTCTGGTGGAACGCCTATCATCCCACATCGGCCTTCCACAAGCTGATGGCCAACGACATGGCGCCGAAGCTGAAGGCGTTTTGGAGTGGGTGGTGATGCATCCACGTGACGGCCGCAACGAAGCCATCTGCTCCCCGCATTTGCGTAGTAACATGTATGTAGCATGTAGCATGATATGAATCACGAGTCATGATGGGTCACTTCATTACAGCACATACAATGTGCTATCAACGCAGACGAGATAGATGTAAATGAATCGTGGCCAGACTGGAAGCTAGGAGCTAGAACTCTCCTCAACTAGTGGAAAAGTTCTTCTTACCACTGCAGTCACCAGCCCAGCCCAGCGCAGCCAGCTCAACCAATCACATCATACTCTGAGGGGCAGATATCAATCCTTTGTTTCTCTTCCTGGCAACGAACGCGGGGGGTAAAATGGTGGAGCGGTTAGGTCTGCACCTGCAGCAGGACTGGTAAACAGACTGTCAAGCAAAAAAAAAAAAACAAAAACACCCCGCGTTCGATCCCTCTGGGTTCTAAAAACATGAAAATCCCAGTTACCTAACAAGATCCGTGGGGGTGCTGCGGGAGGGACGGCACCCCTTATCAGAAGCTTTTTTTTTCCTTTTCTTTTTTTTATTGCCTTTTAGGGAATTTCATCGTCCTCCATCTTTCAGTGTACTTGCCTATAAACACAACAGAAAAAGTGCATATGGTGCAGTGGTTGATGTCTTGATTCTCTTCCAAGTCCTATGGGTTGTGCCCTAATCAGGACTAGCGTATATGAGTGCTTCTATGTGCTACTTCCAATCTTTTGAACCTCACTCTTACACACCTGTCTTTCCTCTTTGTTCTGCAAACAACAATATTATGCTACCTTGTCAGACATACCCTTCATGAGGTATCCTCGAGAATCAGGATTATTTATTGCCCTGCCGTCTCTGAGTCTGGTCTGCATCTTCCATCGGTGTCGGGCTTATCGGATGCCGATATAAACTAGCGATTGGAGTTCGCCGGCCCTATTTTCATGCGAGTGACGGCCAAAGACAGCGCCATTATCAATATTGACATGAGTACCCCTGTCGCTTTTTTTATCGCAATGATAGGCTCCGTCGATGATATCAAACCTGGTCCAGAAGCAGGGCTTTTTTTTGACAGCTCAAATCAGTTGCAGTTCCGCTGGTCCGTCCATGCAGTCAGTCCATGTAACAATGGACCCCGGCTCTTTTCCATCCAGCCATCGAGCAAAATATCACGTCTTTGAATCTGGACTGGACGTCTTTTTTATCTACCCCGCAAATATATTACGCAGTGGGCCGATGATCTACCTACGTCGGCGTCGGAACTGGGCGATCCCGCGCGAGAAACGGCCGAAAGTCCGTTTCTTTTCTCCGGCCGTTGGATGTACGGAGCATTTTACAGCAATTGTTTTTCTGCGTCAGTCGGGAAATGAATTGATCGTGCCGAGAAATTGCACCGATTAGTCGCCTTCAGTGACATGTTTTCAATATATAATTCATGTTGGACACGGCTCCTGAACAGAACAAAATTGAATTGAATGTAATGTGCAACATCAAACCAACTACGCTACGCAAGCATGGATTCGTTCTTCGAATACCTCTCGCCGGTCATCCTGTTCGGCTGCCTCGTTGCTTTTGTTCTGTTGGTAAGTGAGATCCAATTCTCCTAAGCTGCCTTCTGACGAAGAAAAGCACTTTCGACCGTTCAATCGCCCTCTCTCCGCCATTCCTGGACCTCAACACTCCAAGTGGACAGGTCTGGTTGTTACTTACTACTGGCTCATTGGCAAAAGATCTACCTACGTCCACTCTCTCCATCAAAAATACGGTCAGTACAGTCTCATCCAGAGAGAATGATAGCTGAGTATGCCCAGGACCAATCGTCCGTGTCAGCCCCGATGAGGTGCACATCTGCGACATCGACGCAGCGAGGGAGATCCACAAGGTTGGAGGGCGGTTCTTGAAGTCGGAGTGGTACAAAAAACTTATACCGCGGGGCGTGGAGAACGTCTTCAGCACTACCGACTACAAATTCCACGCTCTTCGCCGTCGTATCCTATCGGCCCCGATGGCTGACGCGTCTCTGAAGCACTTTGAGCCTCTCATTACTGATCGAATCCGCTTGACCATCTCCAGGATGGAGGAAGAATCGAAGATTCGCGGTGCGGCGGATGTGTTCAAGTGGTGGACATTTATGACGACTGATGTCATTGGCGAGTTGAGCTTTGGCGAGTCATTTCGCATGGTAGAATACGGCAAGGTTTGTAATATCACCTTATGCCGCTCTGCTCCTGCTGACCTGTGTAGAAAAACCAGTACGTCTTAGATCTGGAATCGGTCATCTCCTTGCAACCAATCCGAACAACCTTTCCATTCCTCGTCAAACTCTCCGAGTTTGTGCCCATCCCTATATTCCGCAGAGCCGCAGAGGCCGGATGGAGACTCGCCAGCTATAGTGAGCAGTCCATGGCGCGGTATCGGAAGATGCTCGCTGTTGATCCGAAACCGACTCTGCTGACGAAGCTGTTCGATGCGGGAGAGGAGGGGTTGTCAGACCCAGAGATCAGAGACGAGGCGCAGGGCTATATCGTCGCCGGCAGCGACACCACGGCCGTGACGTTGACCTACCTGGTGTATTCCGTGTGTCGCGATGAGAAGATCAGAAATCGACTCGTCGACGAGGTCGCATCTCTCCCGGAGGGCTTCACGGAGAAAGATGCCCGAGAGCTGCCCTATCTCGAGCAGGTCATCAACGAGACCCTCCGCTTGTATTCTGCAATTCCGGCTGCTTTGCCTCGCGAGGTTCCTCCTGAAGGGGCTCATTTGGCGGGATATCAACTCCCGGGCGGAGTGACGGTGTCGACCCAGGCTTATAGTTTCCATCGCGACCAGACGATCTTTCCAGAGCCGGAGAAGTGAGAACTCTCTTCACATTATATTTCTTTCAGTTTTTGATCATTCCACCTTCTAGACCATAAACCTAAGCTGATTTTATCAGATTCGACCCTTCGCGATGGGCTTCCCCGACCATGGAGATGAGACACGCCTTCATGCCGTTTGGGGCTGGTTCCCGCAGTAAGCATTACCTAAATATTACCGCCAGGTACATCTTATAGGAGACATTCTAACAAAACGAATTTAACAGTCTGCCTGGGAATGCATCTCGCGCGAATCGAACTGCGTCTGGGCGCCGCATTCTTCTTTCGAGCCTTCCCCAATGCCAGAATATCCGCTAAGGAGGGGATGAGCGAGGATGACATGAAGCAGAAGATTTTCTTTTTGATGGCTCCTAAGGGACATCGATGTTTGATTGAAGTTGATTAGACTGCAGGATGGACTTAGGTTGTTGCTATTATACCATGCTAAACCATTTTCCTACGAGTTATGATGACCTAGTTTCTGACAGAGTACAGATTGTACCATTGATATGTCATGATGAAATGTCCTCTCACGTCGTTGAATGAATTGACTTTGGAAGGGAATGGTATTTACAAGCCTAATTTGCTTCACACTGTCTTAACAACACCTTTCATTAGATACATGGACAAGATTTATCGTCCTTCTATCACGAGACTCTTCTAGTCAAAAAAATGCATCACCTCGGGCCAGTGCGAGCTGTTGCCATAGGCCGGCCCGCCAAAAGTCAGATAGCCATACGAAGCCGTGCCCGTCTGTCGCACGATCTGCTCCCTGTCGCCAAAGACAAACACCGTCTGCATGCCCATGATCATATGCTGCAGGATGTGGCAGTGCATCATCCACACTCCGGCGTCGTCGACCCGCAGCCGCCACGCCCGCCAGCTCGCGTTGCCCCCCGGCGTCGTCTTCTCGCGGTACCGGTACAGCATCGTCGTGTCGCGCTGCATGGGCGAGCTGCCATTCAGCCGCGCCTCGTTGGCGACAGGGTCGTACGTGCCCTCTCCGCCGCCGAGGTCGAAGAAATGCCGCCCGTGCGCGTGGATCGGGTGCGTCTCGACGTTGCCGCTCGTCGTCGAGCCCTGGTTCTGCCACACGATCTCCAGCACCTCGCCCATCTTGGCCGGGAACGTGCGCGTGACGGCGTCGAAGCCGCCGTTGGCCAGGGCGCGCTCGTACGCTGCGTCCAGGTCGTATCGGCCGGAGTAGATGTCGATCAGGTACGGCGACTTGGGGACATTCTCGGTCCAGGGGTATCCGTTCTCGACCCAGACGATGCCCTCGCTGACGGTCTGATGCACGTTGATGACGATCCGCCGCGTGATCTCCGACAGAGACGGGAAGTCTGGCGCCGGACACAGCGGACGCAGCTGGTCGTCCAGCCATCCGTTCGTCGTCGACGCGACGGGCAGAGGAGGCGTGCTCGGGGCCGTCATGAGATCAACGTCTGCACCGGGATACCGCAGAACGGCGTACGCGGTGCGAACGGCAGGACGGTCGAGCGTCACGAGCTGGATATAAAAGTATCCCTTGCCCTGGCCCTTGCTCTGGGCCAGCTCGCTTTCGGTCTTTGTGCGAAGCAGCGCGCTGAATCGCTGCCCGCTGCCGATCTGGATGTAGCTGGTAGGCACTGGCTGGGTGTACTGGCCGTCTGCTTCGATAATCTCCATCTCGTGGCCCTCGATCTCCAGGCGCAGGAACGAGAGGGCCGTACTACCGATGAAGCGCAGACGATACGTCTTGCCGGGCTCGACGTCGATGGCCGCCATGGAGCAGGAGCTGCCGCCACCTCTGTTGCTGCTGCTGCTGCTGATCGGTAAACCCTGACCATTAACAAGCAGCGCATCCGGCTCACCACTCCAAGTGAAGTTTTTCCCCGTAAGCCCCTCCTCAATATCACGATCCGTCCTGTGAAAGAAATCGCCAAGAGCAATGATCCTCTCTTCATCGTACGAGTAGGGTGCCGGAGAAGAAGGAGCGGCTTCGTCGACAATCAGCGCGCCCGCAGCAGAGACAGCCTGAAAGCCAACACGCGAGTGATAGAAATACGTCCCCGCGTAGCCAACGTCCGGACGGACTTCGTAGTCGAAGAAGTACCCCGGAGGAATAGGCCATTGCGAGGCGAGGGGTGTGCCGTCAGAGAAGGGGGCGACCACCATGCTGAGGCCATGCCAGTGCTAGCGTAGTCGAGAAAAGAAAATTAGCAATGCAGATATACTAATATATGAGGATAGGTAGGATAGGATACTACCATAGTAACGTTCTCAACCTCCATATCATTGTGCACCCTTATCCACGTGGTCCGGCCTTCTTGCAGTCTCAGCTCTGGTCCCGGAGAGGACCCATTGATCAGAACAGAGTAGCGGTCGTGGCATGCTTGGGTGTAGTTCTCTGCTGTTATCCGCAGGACGATGTCGGGGGTGAAGGACTCGTCGTGGATGTGGACGTGGACTGCGACGATGACGGCGGGGAGGTTTGAAAGTAGGTATAGAAGGAGATATGTAGTGATATGTTGCCAGGTAAGTGCTATGCCCATGGTGGGATGATATATATGTACTTTGGCCAGTAAGAGAAGTACCAGCCCTTGACTTATTTTATATTATATAGTATTGTATTTATAGACAAAGAATATGCAATCATACATATTCATATAGAAGTATAGGTACTCCGCACCCTCATTAGCTGAAACAAGAAGCATTTTGAGAATCTTCATCTTCAGCTCGAGTGGGTCTCGACTACTTGCTGGAATATGTATATATGGTTCTGAGCATGCATGAGCTGTATAGTCTGTATGTATGGGGTGGAGTAAGGAGTACTCTAGGCCTAAGTTCACTATACGGAGTAAAGGGTGAATTAATACTAGATGCTAGATGCTAGATATACTAAGTGCATACAGTATGTACCGTGGAAGATAATATTTACATTTTTTTTTATTTATTGTACTGTACAACTTATAAGAGCAATACATTCTTCAACAATCTGCTCTCCTCTCCTCCTCTTATGCTTATTATCATGGTCGATCGATCGATCGCCTTACTCCATACATGTATTTATTGACCTTATTTTGACCAATCATCGAAGGAAGCGTGGATGGATCTCCTCCTTGCAGATCATTGCATATCATTAGTTACCTAGTTACTTACTTAGATAACGTATTCAGCGCGCCACCACCACCTAATTTATCAATAGGTAGTAGTCTTGGCTAGCTAAGGTACCTAATTAGGAGTAGCTAATGTTACGAGGTACGGTTCAGCTGTAGCGAGATAAAATAGTCTGTCTGGATTCTGATGAGGAGAGACGACTTTCGAAGCCCGATGTTCGAAGTTTTTGTCCAGTCCAAGATGGAGATTTATGCGGAGTATGCGGAGTAGGTTAGTTATACAGACTAGTTTTATATAAGCTTTAATCTACTGTAGAGGGTGATCTGCAGGGCACTGCACACCGCTTGTCGTGAACAACACGACAAAACAAACCCATTGTTGGACCGTATGTATGGACAGTCCATACAGAGTAGGTACTCAGACCTCAATCTCATGGTTCCTTCCTTCATCTTAAGGCCATTCACATGGATGGTCCATACATGTATGTATGGAGTCTGAAGCATCTTCTATACTACTGAATGAACACGCCATTGCCTTGCTACAACAATGGTAGCCATGTCTCTTTAACGAAGTCTGGATTATCAAATCTTCCTTCGTCACAATTTGAGTGAGTCTTCGGGTGTCCAGGACTCTTTCCTCCTTTCTAGAACACTGGATTCTTCAATTCTAAAGATTGATTGGGATCTCCATCTTCATCTTCAGGTTCTTCTTCGATTGATCGATCGACTGGAGTAAAGATATTGTCTGTCTTAGGTCTGTGTATACCCTATTAT
Source organism: Rasamsonia emersonii CBS 393.64 (assembly GCF_000968595.1). Lineage (NCBI taxonomy): Eukaryota > Fungi > Ascomycota > Eurotiomycetes > Eurotiales > Trichocomaceae > Rasamsonia > Rasamsonia emersonii. The sequence goes on along the minus strand of NW_013562625.1, from coordinate 134,387 downwards.
CTATCTACGTGCCTAATTATTGACTGCATAATTTATTTGCAAATACGGAAATCGAGATGTTTGTACATACTTTCTACTATCTATTCCCTACAAACAGTTTCTGAACAGCAAAAAGAGACGATACCAGTGTCTGTATGATTCTGAATGAATACTGATGAGAAGATGTAGTTAGAGGAGATAATAGATACCTATTTATATTACTTGATAAGAATAAATAGATGATATTAATAACTGAAAATTCTCAGATTAGAGGAATGGTTAGCGATAGGGTATAATATCAAGGAAAAGAAGTGGCGGTGCATCCATTTTCTACAAACAGACCATTTCTTTAAATATAAAAATCCAACCACAACGCTTAGGGTGAAACAATCAGTTCTTTTCTTTTCCTTTCTTTTTTTTTTTTTTGTAGAACAGAGCCATACGTCTTTACGATCTACTGTTATATTTATTTACCTACATCGTAAGATTACATTTTAAGAAAGAAGACAATACTCTTCATTCCTAACCCTAACCACTGGGATCACTGTCCAATCTACATATCTGGACTGGATGGTGTTCGTTTTAATTTTCAATCACATGATCATCATGACAGTGTATTGTTCTGTAATGTAATGAAATACATATCCATACAGTTGTACAGAATAGGATAGAGTATTCCCCCACATAGCATAATCATTGCCATTAGACAAGGCAGACAGGCGATTAGACATCAGATTGGTACAGACATAATTTATACCAGTAGACAAATGTGTCGATAATATACCTATCAGTTGCAATATACCCATATCCTCACTTCCACAACGTGACAACCACCATGTCAACCATCACCCTCAACCAGACACTCTCCCTCAAATCTCCCGCTGTCCACCTGCACGCCCTCTCCGCCGGCCATCTCACCCTGCCAGAAAAGTACTTTGTGCATCCCGCATCCGCCACCGCTCGCCGGACAGTGCCATCGCTGGCCTTCCTCATCCAGCACCGCCATCCGACCACAGGAAAACTCACCCGCCTCGTCTTCGACCTGGGCCTGAGGAGAGACATCCAACTGTACGCGGTGCCCATCCAGAAGCATGCGGAAACGCGCCAGCCGCTGTCGACAGACCCGGATGTGGTCAAGAGCTTGGCTAGAGGCGGTCTGACGCCGGGGAATATCGACTATGTGGTGTATTCTCATGTATGCAGTCCTTTACAGTCTGTCTGCTTGGTTCATGTCTGATCTTGATTTCCAGGTCCACTGGGACCACGTCGGCGAGCCGCGCGACTTTCCCACCAGCACGTTTGTCATCGGCCCTGGCGCGAGGGATCTCCTCCGGGGAACGAACCGGTCATTGACGGGCAGCCACTCCTTCTTCGAGCCCGATCTGCTACCGGAGGAGAGGACGATCGAGCTGAGCGATCCCGACAGCAGCAGCAAAGTCGACCGGGCTAGTGATAAGGAAACTTCTGGGCCAGACTTCCATCAGCCCTGGACAACGAATCCGTTCAATCTTCCTTCCATCGACTTGTTTCATGACGGCACGGTGTATATCGTCCATGCGCCCGGGCATCTTCCAGGACACATCAACCTGCTCGTCAAAACCGGACCGGAACCAACAAACTGGGTGTATCTCGCTGGCGACGCCTGCCATGACCGACGGATTGTGCGCCGGGAGAGAGAGATTGGCGAGTGGGTGGACGACGACGGCCGCGTCTGCTGCATCCACGCTGATCGGAAGATGGCTGAGCAGACGATCGAGCGGATCAGGGGGTTGGAGGAGCAGGGCGTAGAAGTGATTTTTGCGCATGATGTGGAGTGGGAGGACGATGCGAGGAATAAGAGTCGGTTTTTCGGTAGTAGTTGATTACTGCTGTTGATTGGAGGAATTATTGCTACAGGAATGACACGGCAGATAGTATCTACGGTTGTAGAGGTAGATGTCGTATCTACGGTTGACAGTACAGCATATACTGAAGATTGGCATAGTTAGGAGGATTGTTCGTAAACAGCCCGATTAGCTATTTCATACCAATACAACAAGAATGGAATACTTATCAATCGTATTGTTACTGTGCAGGTGGGGATACCCCACTGATAACTCCAATACGATGTCACAGGTATATAACATTGTTCTATATACTTATCTATTTTGTGACTGTTGCTAATCTTCCTATCAGCAAAATTATCTTTTTCTTCACAACTCTACAACTGCCATGTCCTCCCCTCCCAAGCAGCATTTCATCGCCGAACTGGGCCCTCACGCCTGGAACGACGGCTGGCAGAGCGTGCTGAACCTCAGCCCAGAACTCTTCCAAGCCAGCCTGGCGCTGCGCAGCGTCCCCAAACGACATGGCCATCTCTCGCCCAAAGTACAGGCCTTCATCGGCCTGGCTGTCGATAGCGCCGCCACCCATCTGCACGTCCCGGGCATCGAGGAGCATGTACGCGCCGCGCTGGCTGCAGGCGCCACAGCGACAGAACTCGTCGAGGTGATCGAGCTGACCAGCACGCTGGGCATACACGCGTGCAACATTGGCGTGCCGCTGCTGGTCGAGGTATTGAAAGAAGAAGGCCATCCAGCTGCAGAAGCGCAACAGCTAGACGCGCGACGCGAACAGCTCAGAGCCGACTTTAAGCAAAACCGCGGCTACTGGCACGCCTTCTGGGAGGACATTTTGCGGCTGGACCCGGACTTTTTCGAGGCGTATTTGGAGTTTTCGTCGGTGCCGTGGGTGCGGAGGCCAGAAAATGGTACGAAGGGGGTGTTGGAGCCGAAGGTAGCATCTGCATCAGTCTATTAACAGAATACATCCTGACGAGTGCAGGTCAAAGAACTCATCTACTGCGCCTTCGACGCCGCTGCCACGCATCTTTACCAGCCCGGGCTGAAGCAGCACATGCGCAATGCGCTGCGGTACGGCGCCACGCCGGAGGAGATCATGGAGGTGCTGGAGATTGCGACGGCGTTGAGTCTGCACACGGCGACGGTGGCGATGCCGATTGTCGAGAGGGAGGTGGCTGCCAGGTAGCCCAGCATGTACTGTACTTTACATACAATACGAGTAATATGAGCGTATCAATCCAGCCCTACTTCTCCAGACTACTTCCCCAGATTTAGTGCCTTCCCCACAAATTGGGGTAAATCCGGATATACCCCGACTTTCGGCATTTGTCCGACAGATAGCCATATTTCCCCACATCTCCCCGCAAAAACATGCATCTGGGGAAATACCAAGCTCCATGTATGTACTTAGGTCGTTAGATAGATATCTTAACTGGAAGACAGAGAAAAGGGGAGACAAAAAGGAAGTCGACTTTGACCATTCATTTGGAGACAGACAGGTAGACAGGACAAGGTTTAGAAAGAAAATGAAGCATTCATTCGAATTAGTTGCCTTGCTGTCTCTCCCTTTACTTCACTCGTATCGATTAAAGACCTGCTCCAATAGATATTACGAATCCACGGAAAGATTCCGTCAAGTCTACTGAATCAGTAGTATTCGTAAAAATCAATGGTAGATTGTAATGATTACGAGTAGCTTACCCCAATCTAACCAAGACCAGGCACATACTATCTCATCTACCGAAGTGTGTCTGCTACCTAGGTAGATGCCTGCACTATTATCCACAATCGCAGGAAAACTATAAGAACAGCACAGATACTATATTATATAGTTCTTGTATCATCGCTAGGATTGCTCTTGCAATACCCTACCTTATCCCTACCTACTTACCTATCTACCTACCTCATTGTTCTGTATAGACATCATTTTTATCACCATGGACAACAATCTCAATTCCAATTCCCTCGACAACGACAAACCCCATACTGGGCTGCACATCGAGGATGCCAACAATTCCTCCGTCTCCTCGACCCGTGATGCCGGCCATCCGGAAGATATTGATGACGACGACTTTGGCAAACGCGAAGCGGCCGTCGTCTTCAAGCTCGACTGCTTCATTGCGCCGGTCATGATGCTGCTGATGCTGATTTCGTATCTGGATCGGGGGAATGTGCGTGCAATACCATATTCCAGGGACATGCTGGATCTTCTCTGCTGCTGTTCTTGGCTAATGCTGTCTGGTTCATGCAGATCGGCTTCGCTGCGACGCAGGGCTTGTCAAAGGATATTGGGTTAAAGGGGTCGGAGTTGAATGTCAGTATATCCTTGCTGATCGGACCTCTCTTTTTACTTGATTTGACTGACGCATTTACACCGCTGTGTGTCTAGATCGCCATATCCGTCTTCTACGTCTTCTACATCCTTGCTGAGGTATGCACCTCCGTACCCGTTCTCTTACTACAATATCCTCCTGTCTATACCGACTGACTGGTATTATATGATAGTTCCCCACCTCCCTCCTCGTCAAACGCCTCCAGTACAACCGCGTCATCCCGTTCATCACGGCATGCTGGGGCCTCGTCTGCCTGTGCACCGGCTTCGTGCAGGGGTTTGCGTCCCTCGTCGTGACGCGTCTGCTGCTGGGTTTCTTTGAAGGGTGTCTGTTCCCGTCTATGACACTGTTCCTGTGCGACTGGTACAAGCGCGAGGAGTTGGCGACGAGGATTTCGTTTCTTTTTGGTTGGTCTTGCCTAACCCAACCCTAACCCTAACACTAACCTCCGGTCTATTCTTTTTTGATTTCTGATCGATCTTCTGAATTGTGTTGTTTGTGTTTATGATGCTGACGATACCAGTGGCATCCGCTCTTTCAGGTGCGTTTGGCGGTCTTCTTGCCTATGCGATTCTCTACATGGATGGCACAGCGGGGTTGCATGGGTGGAGGTGGTATGTTCTATACCCATACCTATACTATGACTATATTGCATGCTGTACTGCATACTGATGATGGTGACTTCAGGCTCTACATCATCGAAGGCCTCATCACCATCGTCTGGGCAGCTATCTGCCTGTTCGTCGTGCCCAAGAACTTCGAGACAGCATACTTCCTGTCCGAGAAGGACAAGGTCGTCATGCGCCGGCGCGCGGAGGTCATGGCCTCGTACAGCGGTGGGCGCGGACACTACAAATGGAAGGATATCAAGATGGCTGCTGTAGATGTCAAGAGCTGGGTTCATGGCGTGATTCAGATCTGTGTCGTGACGATTCTTTACGGTGGGCTTACCTTGCCTTCGGGTGCATCAACCTGGTTGATATTAATAACCATGTTGATGGTATTTAAGACTACTAGACTAACGAGGATGACTTCAGGATTCGGCACCTTCCTCCCCATCATCCTCAAGGATGGATTCCACTATTCGACGATCCAGGCCCAGTATCTCGTTATCCCAGGTACGTAGACGTATAGCTATCCCCCATCTCCATCCATCAATATTGCTGTGCTAACTCTCCAAGTCAACCTCTGGGGCGCCCTCACCTACGCCGTCGGCGCCGTACTCTCCGACCGCTACAAAGCGCGCTTCCTGTCTCTCATCCTTGCCGCGCCCTTCGGTATCGCCGGGTACGCCATCCTGGTCGTGAACGGCCATGACCACGCCGTATCCCCTGGCGTGCGCTACTTCGCTACCTACCTCATCGCCACAGCATGCTACCTCTGCACAGGCACCAACATCGCCTGGCTCTCGTCCAACTGCGCCCCTGACGGGAAACGCGCCGCCAGCGTGGGCATCTTGCTCTCGCTGACGAATATCGGCGGTGTTGTAGCGGGGCAGATCTACCAGACGGCTGCCGCGCCGGCGTTTGTGTTGGGCCACTCGTGGAGTTTGGGCTGTTTGGTTTTCGCATGGTGTGGATGGTGGATCGTCCTGTTTATCTACTGGCGTAGGGAGAGGGGGAAGGATCGAAATATCCTCCTGGGGAAGACGATTCCCCCTGAAGAATGGAGTGATCGGGCGCCGGATTTTCGGTATCAGTTTTAGTATTCTATATATGTCTATTGCTTGCTGGGTGGATGTTTGCTGTCTTGTTTCTTGTCTCTGCCGATGGAGTTGTACAGTATGTTATATATAGTTACGACTGAATAAGACATCTTCTATATCATGTTTTGCGATTTCAATGTCATCAGTTCCTGATGTAGATAGATCACCCCTGCGAACGCGCCCGCTCCTCCAACGCCGCAACCGCATTCTGCAGCTCGCGGATCCGCTGTCCCACCCGTCGCTTGACCTCTTCTCGCACCTCCGGCTTGATCTCCTCTGGGTTGTAGTTGGGCGCAATACCCACCACTCCCTCAGCTTGGCCCTGCATGGGCGGCCCCGCGGCCGGATCACCCGAGAGCAAGGGGTCCGTCCGGCCCTGGGCGATGGCCTCCGCCGGGTTCTGTGCCACGGGTTCTTTCGGAACCGGGGCGACCTCGCCCTCGGGCACCTTGGCCGGCGTGTCCGGCGCCGACGACGTCGTCATCTCCGTGTACAGCGTGTACACGCGGGTCAGATGGTTGAGCGCGTCGCGGGCCGACTCGCGGTCAGACGCGGCGTAGATGGTGGCGGCGTCGGTGCTCTCGGTCGCGATTTCGAACTCGTCTTTGGCGTTGTCGTATCTATCCAGCAATCAGCAGGTAACTCGTCTTATGTGAAGCGGCAAGTCGTACAGCTCCTGCAGCTCCTCCACCAGCAGATCTGCCTCGCTTTTGCCGGACGTCGGCTTCAGATCTGCGTAGCCTCGTCGGGAGGTCCAGGCAGGCGACAGTGAGGTTGGTGTCGGATAGCCCTGTCTGCGCCAGTATCGGTATCTGTGTAGGGATGCTTGTGCTGTGTATCCTCGCGCGAATTGCACCGCTGCACGCGGTAATAACCGACGTGATACTGAAGGGGCCATCATCCCCTCTCTCAAGGCTCGAATCTGAGACGATCGAGACACGGTCCGTGACAACGTCGCCATGACTGACGCAATTGGCGAAGCAATTAAAAGAAAATATCCAGCAGCCTGTCTGTGTAGAAATAGTCAAAGGAGTTCCTAGTGAGGTTGGACATCGCAGCGATGACGTCGCTCGGCCCGTCCAGCTAGCGCGGTCACGGGCCGTCTTATCTAATCTTCACGTGATCAACTCGCCAATTAGAGAAGTACACAAATCCATCACACTTGCCCTAGTCGAAATAGTCGAACAAATCTTTATTTCTGAATTTCCAAGTCTTTTCTGTTGAAAATCTGTCCGGAAGTGATTTCGACCAGTCCAATCGGTCAGATTGCCTCCTGGGAATCCCTCAATGCAGAGGTTGAATAATGCCAAGACAGCGGATGTCACGGGCCTGCAGCGCGGACTATACCTGTTTAGGACTAGTATGCTGTTCCTGTGCACCTTCCATATCAGGCAGGGAGCTGCGTGCACTTGCCATAATTAACATCCTTCACATCCTTCACATTCTTCGTATCCTTCATCTTATCCAATTCAATCTTTCATTTCAATCTTGGTCGGTTGCACAAAATTTGATGCCTTGACTGCATGGCCTGCACATTTGTTTTCATGCAGTGCGATAAATCAACTGAGAAATCGTCAATTCTCGAAGGCTAGGGCATGCTCTGATCGATCTACAGAACGCTGCATGCAAGATCCGCTCACGTGGCAGCACCAGCCAATCCCATCTCGAACCACTTCCGACGGCGTCCTCCCGATTGCTCTCGCATGGGCCTCTTGTATGAGATGATAATATGCTTGGACCTCTGCCTAAATGCCCACCTGCTTCATCATCCTGCTACCACGTGGGAGCGCTCGACAGACGGACACTGGCCTGCATAGAGCAAGGCACGCTGTTTACTCCGGCCAAGCCCATCTTCATTTCGGACTGTTTACTGAAATGATGAGACCGATAGTCTTCAAAGGCTTGGCCTGGGCCGGCCACGATGCTTATATATTGCTGGAAACCGTGGGTGGCGGTGGTAAACGATGACCACCGTCCAGGTCGTTCCTCATCAAGATGCGTGCCCACGGCCTCTTGCTCGCGGCCCTCCTGCTCACCCATGTTGATGCTGGCTACGCGCCAGTCCACACATCATGCCCTACAACCCCCCTGGTCAGACCGGCCAACGGCCTGAGTACCGACGAAGCATCGTTCCGCCAAGCGAGAAAGCAAGTGGCCGACCAGGCTTTGAAGTCATGGCTCGCCAAGACAAACCCCGGGTTTCAGTATACTGACAGCATCCTGCCGACGGTAAGCTCGCCTTTCCAATCCTTCCAGGTCATTCGCTGACTTCTTCCAGCTGGCATTGGCCACCAGCGGTGGAGGCTACCGGTCTCTGCTGGTCGGTGCCGGGCTCATCCAAGGCCTTGACGAACGGAACAGCAACATCTCCACCAGTGGGCTCTATCAGGCCCTTACCTACCACTCCGGTCTCTCGGGCGGTGCCTGGCTCCTCTCGTCCCTGGCTGGCAACAACTGGCCGACCGTCACGGCTCTCAAAGAGGGCCTCTGGGAGCAAGCGTTCCAAAACAGCCTTCTCGTCCCGAGCAACCCTCTCGCTTCTCCAGAATATGGAGAAGTCCTTGCTGATATCACGGCCAAACAAGCGGCTGGATATCCTCCGACCCTGACCGATCCATGGGGTCGTCTGCTCTCGTATCAGATTTTGGAAGCCCCGGAGGGCGGCGTCAACACGACCTTCTCGTCGGTCGCGAGCCTCTCCAACTTCACCAGCCATGCGGCCCCGTTTCCCATCATCCTTGCGCTGGGCGTGAAGACCTTCAATGGCGAGTGTTGGCCGGGCCCCAACGCGACGACCTACGAATTCACGCCCTATGAATTTGGGTCGTGGGACAGCGACATCAGCGCTTTTACGCCGACGGAATACCTGGGCACCTCTCTGTCCAATGGGCAGCCTACCAAGGCCGGCGACTGTGTGGTCAACTACGACAATCTCGGATATGTCCTTGGCACGTCGTCCAGCCTCTTCAACGAGGCTTGCCCCAATATACCGATCGCCGCCAACAGCACCACGAACCTAACTCAGGACCTGGCCGAGATGGTCGTGCAGACGCACTCGCTGACGACGCGCGATGAATTCGCCGTCTACCCGAACCCGTTCTACAACTACAACTCGTCCAGCGGCGTGCCCAACCCGGCGAATCCCATCTGGGAGCAAACGGAGCTGAGGCTCGTTGACGGCGGCGAGGCGATGCAGAACAACCCCATCTGGCCGTTTCTGCAGCCGGCGCGCGGGGTGGATGTGTTGCTGGTCAACGACAACAGCGCGGACGCGAACAACTTCCCGAACGGGTCGGAGATCCTGACGACGTACGTGCAGAGCTTCAACCACAACCTGACGCGCATGCCGTCCATCCCGTCGGTCGACACGTTCATCTCGCAGGGGCTGAACAAGCGGGCGACCTTCTTTGGGTGCAACGAGACGGACAAGCTTACGATTGTGTACATCCCGAATGTCAACCTCACGTACCCGAGCAACACGCCGACAACCAAGGTGCAGTATTCGGCCAGCGAGACGGAGGGGATGATCGGGAACGGGGTGGCGATGGCCAACCAGAACGGCGAGGCTGGATGGGGGACATGTCTGGGATGTGCGATCATGGCGAAGACGGGGAATGCGTTGCCGTCGGAGTGCACGGCGTGTTTTGCGAAGCACTGCTATCAGGGGTGAGAAGATATACAGTATACGAGAGTATGATCGTAGGATGCACGTGAGTACAATCGTAGGATACACGAGGTGGTAAATTATCAAGGCAGTTTAATTCATCTGTTAATCTACCACCTATCCCATGTTACCTTCACACTAGCTAGCTATTTCTTTTAGTGATAGATCGTCGTTGTCCTATTTCTTCTGGAGAACCAGATATGTATGTACATATACCTTGTGGTGGGATTAATCCGGGATGCTCATGGAGTGGACTGGACTATTTCCATATCGGGGGTGTTTGTTCTGTACTGTACTGTTACAATAGAGTTACCCCACGTTTCGGTACTGACTGTGTCATGCATTACAGGTGATTCCATTCCATTTCGTTTCTTTTTTTTTGAAAGAAAAAAAAAGACATATAACTTTCCGGAGAATTTAATCTACTCTAAACACGTCATTCGTCTGCAATCTGTCATTGAGAGAATATTGTCTGATCTGTGCATGCGATTTACCCCAACTCTTTGTAGTGTATCGTACTGTACCGTACCACTCCGCAGTACCGTCCGTGGGTAATTGCCTATCTGGGTAGGTGCTAACTTTAGCATGCACTCTTCTCGACGTTACCTCGGTCCTTTACGATTCAACTTTGTTATCGACTTGTAGAAATAAATACACTTCTATTTATTTTAATTATATTCTATCTATTACTTCTCTACTACACTCACATATCCATGCAAGACTACCGCGCCGTGGGCTTCATCGGCCTCGGGGCCATGGGCGCCCCCATGGTCGGCCATCTCGCTGCCAAACTCCCGGCCGGAGTTTCTATCTATGTCTTTGACGTCGTCCAACGCGTGGTCGATGAGCTCTGCGCGCAGCACCCGGGCAGACTGTTTCCGGCGTCCAGCGCCAGGGACGTTGCGGAGAAATCGGTACGTCAGAAGCGTTTAGCATGATAAGACGGTCATATCTAACTGCATGTCTAGGAGGTCGTCTTCACCATGGTCCCCGAAGGCTCGCACGTCCGCACCGTCTATCTCGACCCGCAGACAGGCATCTGCGCGACGGACCTGACGAACAAACTGCTCATCGACTGCTCGACCATCGACACGGCCACCAGCCTGCTCGTCAAGGAGCAGATCGCGCAGACGTGTCCGACAGCGTCCTTCTACGACGCCCCCGTCAGTGGCGGCGTGATCGGAGCCAAAAAAGGCAGCATCGCCTTCTTCCTAGGCTGCGCGGACGACGACCCCAACCTGGCGCGCGTGACGGCGCTGCTGGAAACCATGGGCCGCCAGATCATCCCCTGCGGCGGACCCTCGCTGGGACTGGCCGCCAAGCTGGCCAACAACTACCTCTCGGGCATCATCGCCATCGCCTGCTCCGAGGCCATGGACATGGGCATGCGCGCCGGGCTGGACCCGCGCGTGCTGGCGCGCGTCTTCGCGGCCGGCACGGCGCAGAACACCATCTGCGACCGCTTCAACCCGGTGCCTGGGGTCGCTCCCGAAGCGCCGTCCAGCCACGGCTACCGCGACGGGTTCAAAGTGCAGCTGATGCGCAAGGACTTTGGGCTGGCGGTCGAGATGGCGAAGCGGGTGCAGGCGCGCCTCGTGCTGGGCGAGGCCGGGCTGGCGACGTATGAGGGGGCCAGCAATGATCCCCGATGTCGGGATCTGGATTCGCGGGTGGTGTTTCGCTATCTGGGCGGGGATGAGGAGTGGGAGAAGAAGTTCTCGAAGAGTACATAGATATAGAATCAGATAGACATGGACATGGACATATTCTATTCCATCTGAATTAGAAATTACAGTTGTATTGGGAGCTATTTCCGTTATTTAGCTAGGATTGTAAGCTACATAACTTCCATTTTTGCCACCTACGATTCTACTATTTTTTTTATTTTCTTTTTAATAATATCATTATTCACCATGTAATACCGTAGGAATAATGTCCGTCGGAGATCTCCCGCATGTGGGGTAAACGCGAAACCCCGCCTCATCCCCGACTCTTTCCCCTTCCCTTTACCTTTCACTTTCGATTTCCTTCCAGGCTGATATTCTCCATCTGACGGATTGTCTGCTTGAATTAATTGCCGGTAGCCGAGGAGGGGTCAGTCAGTCGGAGTCATCGCCGTAGTATAGTACAGCACATAACTATTTACGGACTGGACTGCTGACTGCGACTGCAACTGCTCACTCATTGAAATTGGCTGGTCTATCGCTTTGTTGAAGGTATGTCTCGTTGTCTACAGTCTTGAGATTGAGTCTGATCAATTCTCTTGACAGTCATAGAGGACTGCCTCGTCACTCTGTCCATTGACCTACCTACCTACCTACCTACCTCATCCAAGAGCACACATTGCGCTGCTACAATAACACTACACACACAATTCAAGTCAATCGAATCGATCGTCAAACATGTCCACCAACCCCAACCACCCCGACCTCCACAAAACGCTCTTCGAAGAAGGCCTCAAAGTCCGCCGCGCCGTCGTCGGCGACGACTACGTCGACCGCGCCCTGGCCAACGGCTCGACCGAATTCTCGCGACCCGGCCAGGAACTCATCACAGAATTCTGCTGGGGGTACGCATGGACCCGGCCCGGGCTGGACCGCAAGCACCGCAGCCTGATCAACATCGGCATGCTGATGGCGCTGAACCGCTCGCCGGAGCTGGCGGTGCATATCCGGGGTGCGATCCGCAATGGGTTGACGGAGGTCGAGATCCGTGAGGCCATTCTGCATGCGACGACGTATGTGGGTGTCCCTGCGGGTGTGGAGGCGATGAAGGTCGCTGAGCGTGTGCTGGATGAGATGGCGGAGAAGGGGGAACATGTGCGGCAGCTGGGGAAGAAGGTGGAATTATAGAGAGAAAGTCTAGACGAGGAGTCGATTTCGTTTAGGGATATTCTGGCAAGGGAAAAGTGCTAGTAGAAGCACGCTCATCTTTTATTCATATGATATCTGGGAGAATCGTGCTGAATATGAGTTCCTAAGATTCTCGAGTTATTATCTAGAATAGACGAGAAATAGCTATAACAGTGGACAATATCACAGCAATTGATTCAATGACCAATCTAATCGATGATGTTTGTAAAACACTGGCAGAGCAAGATAGAGCAGCCGACCCCACGTGTTCCCCGGACTTCTCCACGCCAAGAACCCCGGATCAACAATTCAACCATCTCATTACAGACTTACAGTAGGTACGTACTATCGCTGGCATCTCAGCAGCATTAATTGCCTGGCTTCAAAGCATGCTCGAAATCCCCAGTGCCAGTTCTGCCCAATCGGGACCTAAGCAGAAGCAGAAGCGCTTCCAGTGCCAGCACTGCCAGCGGCTGTTTGCTCGACTCGAGCATCTGCAGCGCCATGAACGGACTCGTCAGTAATTCATTCAATTGCCCGCGTTGGCTGATTAGACTGCTGACCCGTCTAGACACGCAGGAGAAGCCGTTTGGCTGTCGCCAGTGCCAGCAGCGATTCACCAGGAGGTAACTCATATCTATCGATCCTATCGATCCTTTTCCTCACACCATGCTGACGACGCAGCGACCTGCTGATCCGCCACCAGCGCCTGTCTCATACAGACTCGAGCTCGCAGACCTATTCTGATAGACCTCGTCGAGGCAGGAAGAGGACCGCCCAGGCCGCTGGCATCGACGAGCAGGATGCCATCCTGCCGCCTGTCAGCTTCGAGCCTGCGCATCCAGCACCGCTGACGGATAGCAATGAAATGCCTCTGGCGACGCTGTCCCTGGCTGCTGAGCATGCTGCCTTGCAGGGCATCATGACGTCTGAACCAGACACCCGCGATATGCCAGCCGACGTCAATGTGCCATTGCCATTTGCTGACCGACCCGATCTGCCGGACGGCGACTCCCTCGACAGTCTGGCGGCTTTCCTAGACACCGGCCTGGCGTCGCACCACTTTTCCTCCTTCATCAGCGCCGAGCAGCCCATCCCGTTCTTCTCGCCCGAGTCCGCCGTCCCTGGCCCGGAGTCGGCGTCGGACAACCAGCAACAACAGCAGCAACAGCAGCATCGCCCCGCGCCCAGCTTTGCCGAAGAATCCAGCTCCTTTTCGCGCTTTGGCTCCCGTCTGCCGTCGCTGCAGCCGGAGGAGTCTCCGTCCCAGCGCGAGCAGACGTCGCGAAAGCCGTTGTCGGACATCTCCGTCGAAGACCGACAGTTAATGGCCGCCAAACTGCAGGAGTTTGCCTCAGTCGTGCCGCCGGGCTTCCAGCTGCCGTCCCGGCTGGCCCTGTCGCGGTATCTGGCTGGCTACATCAACGGCTTCCACGAGCACATGCCGTGCCTGCACGTGCAGACCATGTCGGTGCGCAGCTGCTCGATCGAGCTGCTGCTGGCCATGGCCGCCGTCGGCACGCAGTACTGCTTCGAGGGTGAGAAGGGCGTCGAGCTCTTCCACGTCAGCCAGGAGATTGCCATGCGCCGGATCCGACGACGGGACGCGCGTGCGGCTCAGCTGGCAGAGTCGAGTCTGCAATCCAGCCCGCAGGGTAATAATACTACACAGCGAAGTCCATCCATGCCCGGCCCTTTGGGCCTGCCCCCCGAGCCCGGGCCCGCAGAAGATCTCATGCAGACCGCCCAAGCGCTGTTCCTGCTGATGGCCATGGCCACCTGGGCCAAACACAAGGAGATCCTGCGCGAGGCTCTGGCGATCCAGAGCATCCTGGCCACGCTGGTGCGCGAGGACGGGCTGAAGATGGAACCGCTGGGCGACGACGTGTCGTGGGAGGAGTGGATCCGGCACGAGACGGTCAAGCGGACCAAGTTCATCGTCTTCTGCTTCTTCAACCTGCACTGCATCGTCTACAACATCCCGTCGCTGATCCTGAGCTCGGAGATCCACCTGCCGCTGCCCTGCAGCGCGGCCGAATTCAAGGCGCCCACGGCGGCGAGATGGCGCGAGGCTCGAAAACGGAGCCATCTGCCCGAGCCCGACTTCCAAACCGCCTTCCATCGCCTGTTTGACCGGTCAGCGAGAAAGGACGGCATGGAAAGCAGCTCGTGCTCGTCGTTGGGGAACTACGTGCTCATCCACGCGCTGATCCAGCACATTTTCTTCGTGCGTCAGATCGCCCGGTGTCGCAACAGCCATCATCAAGATGACCCGGACGAGATGAGCGCGCTGGAACAGGCGCTGCGCAACTGGCAGCTGGGCTGGAAGCAGAACCCAGAGTCGTCGCTCGACCCGCTGGACCCCAATGGCCCTGTGGCATTCAACTCGACGGCGCTGCTGCGTCTGGCGTACATCCGGCTGAACAACATCGACATAGGACCGGGCCACGCCCTAGCAACGCGCGACCCGATCCAGATCGCGCACTCGTTCCGCGAGAGCCCAGCAACGGGGCTCCGGCGGACGCGCAAGCTCGTCCGGGCAGTGCTGCACTCGGCGCACGCGCTCAGCATCCCCGTCAAGATCGGCATCCGGCTCGTGGCGCGCACGCAAACCTTCACCTGGTCGATCCAGCACTCGCTGTGCTCACTCGAGTGCGCGTTCCTGCTGTGCAAGTGGCTGGAGGCGCTGGCGCTGCCGGACCCACAGCCCGAGGTGTCCGAGGACGAGCGCCGCATCTGCTGGCTGGTCAAGACGATGCTGGACGAGACCGAGTATGGCGTCAAATGCGAGGATGAGCGCTCGCTGCAGGCGCCCGGTACGCTGAAGCAGCTGAGCGCGGGCGTGCTGCGCGTGTGGGCGCAGATCTTCAAGGGCGCGCAGACGTGGGCCATTGTCGATATTATCGGGACGGCGCTGAACATTTACGCTGATATGCTGGATGCAGATGGCAGCCGCAATAGCCAGTAGCGGCTGGCTATGCGTAAGAGATCCAGCTAGCGTGGATATCATGGCGTATTGCCTACAATCCTCAACAGTACAGTCATACGGTCCTATATCCTAACCCTAACGATCCTCCATGCTGTTGGCAGAAGCAGGTCAATCCCATCTATCTCTGACCTATCGATAAAAATGCAACCTCCGCACTACGCAACCTGCATACTGAAATCAACAACCAACTTCCCCCCATACCCAGCCTTATACTCCTGCACCAACTCATTCAACCTTTCCAGAGGAAACCTCTTGACAACCGGACGAATGCCATGCCTCGCCGCAAAGTCCACCATCTCGCGGAGGATCCTATTGCTCCCGACGAGACTGCCCACGATGGAGATATCGCGGAAGACGACATCGCACGCCGACAGACGGAACCCGTTGCGCGGGAACGAGACCAGCACACACTTGCCATGGTTCTTCAGCATGTCGATGCCGTACTGGAACGCTGCCTGGCTCTCCGGCAGGATGATGACGGCGTCGAGGCCCATCTCGCCGCGGTGCTGCTTGCCGTCTTGCGCGCCGATCTCCTCGACGATGCTCTGCGCCGACTCGACGCGCGCGTCGATGATCCTCGCTCCGGCGATGTTGTCCAGTGCCCTGGCCAGTTCTAGTGGTCTGTCGGCGTTGTCGACCCCGTACACCCGCAGGCCCATCTTGGTTGCGAACTGCAAACCCAGATGGCCCAGTCCGCCGCCACAGCCGATGATGCCGATGCGCTGGCCAGGGTAAAGTCCGGCTTTCTTGAGCGCCGCGTAGATGGTCACGCCAGCGCACATGAGCGGCGCGGCGTCGACGGCGCCCATCTCGTCCGGCAAGGGGGCTACCTGCCTGCAGTCGACGACGGCATACTCGCGGAACCCGCCGTCGATGCCGATGCCATTGGTGCGGATGCGCGGGCAGTAGACGGAGTATCCTCTGCCGTCGCTGTCAGGACGACTCTCGTCCAGACACTCATCACACTCCCCACAGGGATGGAACGCGCGACTGCCGACGCCAACGCGATCGCCGAGCCGGAATCCCGCTGCTGCTGCGGGAGAATCGGGGTCCTGGGGCAGCGCGACCACCGTGCCGACATACTCGTGGGATCCGACGTGCGGGAACGAGACCGGATTGCCGGGCATCTCGCCCGCGGCAAGCACGAAATCGGTGTGGCAGTAGGAAGCGGCGTCGACGCGGATGAGCAGGTCGTAGGGCGAGGTGAGGGTTGGAAGGGGGGCGTCTGTGGAGAGACGGTAGGGGGTGTTGTAGGCGTCGAGGAGTTGTGCTTTCATTGTTGGGGGGAGGGCAGTCGTTGACGCAGTCGTCGACTCAGTTGTTGATGCCATGGTGGTTTACTATTTCCGATAATTCCCTCAGTCAGTGTATACTCTGCGATAATCATACTTTTAAGATATGTCGTTGGGAGGTCTTTCTCACAGGAGGAGGTATAATATTATGTGTAAGTAGGCAGGATATAGTTCAATTCGAAGCTGTCAAATAAATCGAGTCCAGATAGTCCGGTCAGTCAGTCAGTCAGTCAGACATAACAAGAGATCTGCTGTAGTCAGGTGTTTGTCATTAGCAAGCTAGTAAACTCACTTGGCTTGGCGCAGTATGCAGTCAAGGTGCATGTATGTATGGTATTACCTTCTCCAGTTATAGAGCAGTAGTAGCAGCAGTAGTAGTAGCAGCAGCAGTGCAAGAAATCCGACTATTATGCCAAATTAGTATGTATGTACTGTACACTACCTAACCTTGTATATAGGAGGTAATACTGTACATGCATGTACTGTACATACATGTATTCCATCAGCGGGGTTTCAACGCAGTATCGTATCATTAATCAATCGATATAGAGCTTAACCGGTAAAACAACCATGTTCCTCCGCACGAAGAAGTAGCTTACTACATATGTACAGAGTAATTAACTCGATTATTAATCGACTGACTGACGAGGCTAGTAATTAATTAACATTATTTGTTGTAGGAGTAAGGTTTACTTTTATTGTTTATTTACCCCAGACTCTAACCCCAACCCTGCTTAATTACCCCACATTTCATCCCGCATTTGGGGATTGTTGATTTCATTGATTTCATCGAGGGAAGTAAGACGTTTTTGTTACATTGCATTGCATTGAGTTTTGGGCCAGCATTTATGGAGCAGTATTGTTTCGATAATATTATTCAATATGAGAAGTGTTTTATTTTCTTTACATTTGATTGTTAGAAATATCAACTTGTAGATAGATCAGATATGTTCTTACTAGAATAATGATATGATATGGATACGATTATAGATTATTCGGCACTGTTTAAGTATAACCAGTACTAATATCATTGTGACTACTCGAATAGATGACAACATTACTATCTTCCTACCTACTCGACTCATTCAACCACTTGTACACAACCCTGGCGTCCTTGCCAGCATATCTCGGATCAGCCGCCGCCTCCTCAAACGCCGCTAGCGTAGGCTTGTCAAGAATGGTCCTCGCCCCAACCATCTCAGCCAGCTGCGACCCCATACCCAGGACCTTCTTGCACAGCTCGATACGGAATCCGCCCTCGTAGTTGCGGCTGGACGGCACGTTGTCCTGCACCCCGGGCACAGGGTTACTTTTCGACGTCACCCAGCACTGCCCCCCGCTGGTGTTGATCACATCTGTCAGCAGCTTCGGGTCCAGACCCATCTTGACGCCGATGTTGAGCGCCTCTGACGCTGCCAGGCTCGTGATTGCGGACAGGTAGTTGTTGATGATCTTGAAGGCGGTGCCGGCGCCGACTTCGCCGCAGAGGAAGATGTTTTCCGCTTTGCCCATGTGCGACAGGACGCTTTTCACTGCGTTGAAGGTGTGGTTGTTTGCGTTGCTCGCGCTGTCGACGCCTACCATGAACGTCAGCGTCCCTGCCTGCGCCCCCATCGGTCCGCCTGACACCGGGGCGTCGACGAACGTTAGCGTCCATCCTGACGACAGGGCGGAAGCAGTGTCTTTCGTCGCGCGGGCAACTTCCAAAATCGTAGCCGTTTCGATAGTCCCGCATTCCATGATGATTTTCCTCCGAGGCGAGTCAGCAGCAGCAGCAGCAGCATCTTTAACACCAGCAAGAATACCCGTCGACGGGTCGAGATACACAGCCTGAACGGCCGGAGTACCGGGAAGCATGGTGATGACGAGGTCCTACGCACAGCCCCAGCAGTCAACAATACCATTTCTTTCAGAGAGGAGGGTTGGTGATTAATACCGCCGCCTTGACAGCCTCAAACCCATTCGCCACAACCTCAACCGGGCCGGTTTTCTTTTCTTGCATCTCGTCCTGGAACTTGTGCAGTGCGTCGCTGCTGACGTCGCAGATCAGAAGCTTGTATTCTGGCCCGAGCTTGGTGCGTAGGTTGATGGCCATGGGGTAGCCCATGACGCCGAGGCCTGAATGGTTAGTGACGTTATCTACAAATCAAACAGACAGACAGACAGATAGATAGATAGGTCGAATGTAGACTAATTAGGATAGAGGAAGTGTCTGCATACCTATGAACGCGATCGTCTTGTCTGGAGTAGCCATTTCCGTTGTTCTCTTTCACTCTATTAATGATCTGTGAGAAGGAGCAGAAGAAGGGACGTTAGTTGGAAAGGAACAGCAATAGTCGTGTTACGCTCAAGACAGATATCAAGTCAAGTCAGCCCACTTTAGGTCTGTAGTAGTTGGCGTCAGACCAAGTAAGAAGTCTTCATTTTCCCACAGTCCTTCCTTCCTCCTCCGTAATAAGTAAAGTCGCTTACAGTAGTTACATATGTGCTGCTAGCACTAGGGTCGTTAACGAGTTAATTACTGATTAATCATTATTATGTACCTAGCTAGCTACCTAGCTAGTATCTTACTATCAAGTAAGGTAAAGTACTGTACAAAATATTCCGTTGGAGAAGATCCATACATAGATACATGTACTGTCTAGGTCTATGTCGTGGAGAAAAATTAAATTCCCTCGAATATCGACCGAGGTAAATATTCCTACCTAACTGATTAGTATCTTCTCCACGGTAATCAAGCTGACTTGCGAGGAAGCTTGTCATATTTCCGACAATGGATCTTCGATGGGGTTGGGGTTTACCCGATTTAGGTAGGTGATGAATATCTATAGTTAGGGCAAACCCCACCGTTGGGGAAAATGCGGGGAAATACGGTACGGAACGGAACAGTGTATTATTATTGATACGATACATCTGTACTACAGTCCACAACTTATATTATTACCTCTGTGGGTTGTCATTGTTAACTACTGTACTGATTAACAAAAGAAAAGTTGTCGAGACGATGATAGTCAAGATAGAGTTGTCAGTAGTGTACTGTACTATTGATCAATGTATGGAGTATGGTGCTGTACTGATCTGCACATAGTTGCCCTAAAGGGAAATGTATCACTCAGGAACATACATACACTTATCTAGGATTAATATCAAAAACACTATGTAAATATACAATTACAACCTCTTCGGAAAAAAACCGATGACGATTCCTCTCCCTCCAGACAGCATCATGCGCAACAATAACCTCAATCTCAATCTCAACCGACCCATCCAGACCTCCCCTCTGATTATTTGTAAACCTGCGAATCCTCTCCAACGTCCTCCTCGCCCCATCCGTATCAACATGCACACTCCGCAAACCTCCCCTCCCATCGTCATACAGCGCAATATCCTTCTCGCCCGTCAGGATGCGCGGGTCGTGGCAGCAGTCGCCGCCTAGATACACCCATTTCGTGGGGCCGATGCGAGCGAGGAGGTTCATGTGGCCGTACAGATGCCCTGGGCTGTCGATTAGGTAGAGACTGCTGTCGTTGAAGAGGTCGATTACGGCGGGGAATAGTATCTCATTACCGCTGTCGTTGCTGCTGGTGCAGAGAGGCCGCCATTCACGACCCTGGAACGCCCTCGCTTTGTCACCCACGTATCCATCCTCCTTCGAGGAAGTGCTACCAGGAGAGCTGGTGCAAGGCATCTCCCAAACCCTCTCCCTCGGCAGCATCCCCGAATCAAAAATCTCCTTCGGATAATGCGGCGGCGCGCCCTGCTCCAGCAGGCGCAACGTGCCCGGACCGAGGACAAACGTCGCTTGCAAAAAATCTCCCGGCGTCCCGACGTGGTCCCAGTGGACGTGGCTGAGGATGACATAGTCGATGTCGCTTGCTGGGTCAAGGCCGCCCTGCCGCAGGCTGTCGGCTACGTCGGGCCTGGTGAGCACGGGCTGGCGGTTGGCGATGTGCGAGTGCATGGCGGGGTGGTATGCGGATAGGTCGCGTTTGATGCCGAGGTCGAAGACGATCTTGTCGAAACCGCTCTTTTGATTCTGATTCTGGTTCTCATTCTGCTTGTTTGGATGCTGGATCAGAAACGACAGCGAGGGCACAGTGCTGCGCTTGTCCGGGTCTGCGTCTGTGACGAACAGTTTCTCTGGAAGGGTGAGATGGCCGCCTTCGAGGGCCGAGATGGTCACGTAGACATGGGGATCGGACGAGGGGGGAGGGGGGAAGGGAATTGCCGTGGCCATATCGTAGTTGATCTAGAATATCGCAGTCGGAATAGTGTCGAAGAGAATATACTGTGGGAGATATGTCTGGACACGAAATTATTCTGCCAGAGGCGTATAATGGATACTATTTTTCTACTCTAGGCCAGTACATAAATTAACATTTTAACATCCCCCCTTCGCTATCTGTCGTCCTGTCGTCTTTCCCCATATTCATTCCCCTAATAATCTTTCTCCCCAGTCCGGTTCCAACGCGAATCCGATTCTGGGGGAGTTGAGTGAGCGGGGTAATTCCTGTGCAGGCAGAGCCCATAATTGGGGTTTTGAGGGTAGTCTGTAGGCTGTTGGTCAATAGCCACTGTTATTTATCCATTTGATCTAACGAGCTCTCGATCTGTGGCAATAAAGCCATACCTGGCATGTATGCACTGTACAATTCTGTTCCATATACGATACCAATTGACCTGGGATAAACAAACCCTGTGTAAGCTTGAACATTCACATGCAGGATTCAATTAATCAATTAATTATTTCATTTATTCAAACAAAAAAAAGGCTCGAGAGAATACAGCACAGAGCAATTAATCAGACTAACATATTCAAACAATCAATCAAACTTGGTTGCCAAATCCGTCATTTCATGTCGTGTCATGTCGTGTCATATTGCCCACCTAGTGCAGTCCAGTCCAGGTCATATCTCATCACATTAATAGTGTCATAACAAACAGAATGGGGTTGTGTCATCAGGTGCTTCGTCAGCTTCATCAGGTGAATAAAAAAGAACAAACTGATCAGGAAAAAGGGGGATTTAACACAGAATACATGTAGAAACACAACAACGCGAAAGAAGTATTAAAATGAAATGCGTCCGAATCAAAATCGAAGAGGTTGAATGTGTGGAGAAAAACAAAAGCAAATAGGGCAAGGTTAATATCGAAGGCAGCCTAGTCGGATGGGCGGTTATATTGCAGTCGAGATCCGTACTCCTCCCAGCCGGTCTTCTGAGTCCGAGTCAAGGCTTGTGCACTCCTCGCCCGCCGCATTCGCCTCTCATGTCGATCGTGACATCGCCGCAGGAGCTCTCGATGCTCGCGCCGCTTCTCCTGCACCTCCTTCCACTCGCCAATCGCCCCCGCGACGCCCACCGCGGCGAGCCCCACGCTCGCTGCATCCATCAGATCGGCCTTGGTCCGCAGTTTCCGAGCCTCCTCCGGAGTGATCTGGCCTTGCTTTAGCTGCTGCTGGCGCTTTTTTCCGCCCTTCGAGCCCCTTCATCACCGTGTGTGCCGCGTGGACGGTGGCCACCGCCGCCAAGCCCGTCGTCAGCATCTCCTTTCGCAGCATCTTCTTGCGCTCGCGCTTTTCTTCGTCACTGGAACCCAAGTCAGAATCACTGCCGGTAGAACGGGAACTCGACTTGCTGCCGCCCTGGGAACCACGTACATCTCGAGAAGACCTGCGACGCGATGACCGGTATTCGTCCCGGTACTCGTCGTCAGACTCGTCAGAGTAACGCGACGACCGCTCGCGACGATGGCGATGACGCCGATTGTCATCATTCTTGTCCTCTAATCCCAGCGCTGCCAGTCCCTTGCTGATGTATTCGGACACGCTGGAGCTGCGTCTCCTAGGACCATCGCGGTGACGGGGCGGGCTGGCGCTGTCGCGGGAGCTCGATCGGTCTTGACCCCGCGACTTGGAGCGCATACGATCGTAGACCTGCTTCCCCGCGGCGGCCAGGATCCCCGTAGTGACGAGATCTTTGAGCCCACCTCCGCTTGAGTTTGACCTGCGCGACCTCGACTTGGACCGCCCGCCGTTGACGAGATGGTTCGTCGCTAGTCCAGCGAGCACCGATTCGACAACGTGACGGCCTCCGTGCTTGTTCGGATCGCGATCGATGAGCCCGTCGACGCCTCCAGCCGAGATGGCTGCCGTCAGGACCCGCTTCCCCTTCTCGCCCGTCCAGCTGCCGGGATCTTTGCGAGCCCGGAACGCCTCCGCAGCCCCGGCCACCAGAGCCGCCTTGACGGCCTGCGCGATCTGGTCCTCTCTTTTGGCATGTCGCCCACGACTGCGGCTGCGAGAGACAGAGCAGGAATAGGAGCGGTGACGACGGAAGCTCTCTCGACCGCGAGAACGGCCTCTACCATGGTCCCGGTCATAGTCATCGTCATCCCGATCGTCGTGCTTGCCCGCGGAGGCTCCAAGAACGCCACCCAGCGCACTGAGGGCCTGTTCGCTCAGCGACTTACGGCGCCTGGGTCGAGGAGACGGACTGCGAGAAGAACAGGACGAGTAGCGTGAATGGCGGTCGCGGTCGCCTATGAATGTGAGCAGATGACATCAGTTGGGATATGGTTACTCACGTCTATCATCGTAGCGTCGAGATCTCCGCGATCGATAATCGTCGCGCCGGTAGTACTCGTCGTCGTAGTAGGGATTCGGGCCATTCACGGAGCGAGCTCGACGAACGGTGGTCACCCGGCTCCGTTTGGGATAGTACTCGTAGTAATAATCACCAGACAGAAAATCTCGCGACACGTCTTCGACAGAGTCGTCGCTCTGACGACGGACCAACTCAGTGCCGTAGGTCTCGTCGACATAGCTCGCCGGGCGGGAATACCTGTCGCGTTTGGCGCGATGGCGATCGCTGTAGTACGACATGATGCAAAACGGCTCGTTCTGATGAAATCAAACTTGAAAGCGGGAAGAAGACAGAAGAGATAAAAACAAAGCGATCAGATGACGTCGTACGAGGCTCAGTCGCAAGGCTGAGCCACAGGCGGAGCTGCGAATCGCCGTGTATGACGTCGTTGGGCCAGCGCAAGGCTGCTTGTCGCCTGAGGCAGACAAGACGAGCAACGAGTCAACGACTTAATCGTTCGACTTGGCGAGGCGAGTGAGGTGGATAGTGGAGGAAGCGCGATGAGGTCAAAACGCAGCGGTTCCACAGCATCGTCAGCGGGTCAGCGGAGGAGGGGCAATAATGTGGCTGAGCTGAAACGTCGGGTAGCAACGGTTACAAGTCCTGGGAATGAGGCATCAAATGAAAAACATGCAGCCTGGAATCAGCACTAAGTGCCTCGATCAAGCTAGAGCTAGAGCTAGAGCTAGGCCAATGTTGCACCTGAGGTCCTTTCGAACGGAATAACGGGCTATCGCGCGACGTCATCTTGCTCAGCCACAAACCTCTTAGCCTAACGAGGGCAAATATATTGATCTTGGCAATGAATTTATCCTGGTAGAAAGATTGAAGTATTAATATTAATTAATTACAAGAATGTGTATACAACCAAACTGGGTAGTAAGTTGACATATTCCGGTTCGGAGCACATGGCTTTCGGAACGGAACCAAAGGGCAGTGTTCCATGGATCCAGTCGGCATATCAATCAATATCTTAGCATACTTAGGAAACATTGCTGCTGTTAATGACAGAAACTCACACATAGGTACGGATGCCTGAGTAGTAGTCATTATTATACAAAAATAATAATAATAATATCTTACGACAATTCCAGAATTTACTTCCTAACCTTAGATAGACTGAAGGAAAGAGTAAGGCTGTTAATAATTGATCCTAGATTATAAAATAAAAAATTAGAAAAAAAAAACAATAGCATTCATTTAGATCTTAAGCTAGGGTTAATTAACAAGAGTAAATAAATTCTAACAATAAATAAACAGCAGAGAAAAAAGAAACTTACAGAAGTTGAACGAAAGGGGGAAAAAAAATAGAACAATAGTACCTTGATAGATATAAAGGAGGCCTGCTTATTTACAGTATACTACTTCGTATTACTTTGATTTATAATAATAGTGCCAATTTTATTTATTATTATTTTTCTTTATACAAAAATAAAATAATAATACTGAAAGATATTATTATCACAGCTAACAATGTAGCAGTCTAATCTAATATTATATTAATCAATTAGAAAATATGTAATTATGGACAGTCTCCGACGCAGAAAGCGCTGTCTTTCTGTCTTCTGTCTGTCATAAAACTGGCTATTAGTTGATGAAGGTGGTAGACAGTCGATAATAATCATGCTACCGTACTCATACTCCTGCTGCATAGACAGATAACAGGAAGACCCGTGTTGAACGCCTGCCTGTCAAATACCTAATTGATCGTATATACACATACAGAAGAATATCCATGAACCAATCCCTTGGGCTAGCGAACGCTCCTTCAACATGACTATGAAATAAAATCAACAGAACCAACCCTCAAAATTTAAAACAATGCATATCGCTAATTGAATCCATGCCACGCCATGCCCTGCCAATAAATAACGCCACAGTTGCCCAATCGCATGTCTATCCAGCTCCGTTTCGGATCCCGTGTCAGATAGCTAGGTAGGTAGGTAGTAGGTAGTAGGTAGTATGTATCGGGTATCTTATCACACAAAATAAGAGGCAGCGCTTGGGGGTTTATCTTGTTGAAATAGCACATTCCAGACACTGACACTCCATCCAACATCAACAAATCCGGGCCAGAACCCGCTGTCGGAACTGCTGAATTTAAGCAAGTTCAAGCTCAAGCTCAAGCTCGCTAGACAAGGACTTTTTTTTTGGCAGATCTAACAGCTATGTGTAGACCCGCTTCTCGACACGAATGGAGGAGTCATCTGTATCCGACTGCAATTGAGGGCTGGCTCACTGTGCAGTGTCACTGCCCGCCTGCCACTTTCGATCCCCCTCCCGCGGGGGGGACAGGGTCCCCCGGGTGGCTTCGATGGGTCCGTCGATGCTGCTTCATGTTGTCCTTGCGGGTAAACGCCTTGTTGCAGATCGGACAGTGCACGCTCTTTTCGCCCGTGTGCTTCTTGCCGTGGCGGGCTGCATGCCCCGACGTCGTGAACGTGGCCGTGCACGCGTGGGACACGGCGTAGGGACAGGGATATTTGTTCTTAGTCACTCGAGGCGCAGTCGTCTCCGCTGGACTGGCATATAAGACTCTTGATGAAGGCTCGATCGGAGGAGCCAGTTCTCGACTGCTCCGAATCGAGGGCCTGCGTGGGGGGAGATGCTGGGTCACACTGCCAGATGGATACGAAGGCGGGGGTATTCTTGTCTCTGGATTGTGATGTACATGTGTTGTTGACTGTGTCGACTGAGACGGGGCCGATCGAGCGACTGCAGTCGACATGGATTGATTGTAAGAATGCTGTGATTGGAGTGATGACGAGCTGAGATCATATCGAGGTTCGTAAGACGAAGACTGCTGAGGATGTTTATACGTGCTTGTCGGAGTTGCGGACGCTGAACTGTACGGCTTCCGCACAGCAAAGGCAGGATTATCGTCGTTGTTCAAGATGGACAGTATGCTCGTTGGACTGCTCATTTTGGGCAGACTAGATGCAGTCAGATAAGTTCGACTCAAGAAAGCGATTGTCTTGTACTGTACATACATGGTTGAGGTAATTCAACCCTATGCTTCTTGTAGGACGTCAAGTGATTCTATTCAAGGCCGTATTGCAATTGCGATAGATGTGCACGCCCAGTTGAGATCAGATTGAAACAAATGCCAGTTCGAGTCAGTGCGTTGCACGTTCTCCACTGATGTACAGCTCGACAGGTAGAAGTCGAACAGTAGAAAAGGTAGTACAGACACAGCTAGAGAAGACGACGTATCCTAAACTTTTTTTTTTATTTATCGTTATGAGTGGCCAGAGAATGCAGGAGAAGCGGCAGACTTAAAATTATAGTCAGAAACCAATCAGTACGATACTGTCACAGGGCCGAGAGGGACGACACTAAACGCACGGAAAGAGTAGTGAAGAGTAATGAGGGCAGGCATCATGCTTCTCTTTGACTTTTGCCATGATGCATCTTGACGCGACGTGGGAGTCCCAGGGCCGGGGGACGACCAAGACCATATCTGGGGACGACACAGTGGAGCCAGGGGGCTGGCTGTTAGGTAGGAATGAGCACAATTCGATTGATTGATTGATTGATGAGGCTGAGAAGGATGACAGACAAGACCATACTCCAGACAGAGTAACAGCGCCGTCGGCAATGCCAATGCCCATGCCAATGCCAATGGTCAGGGAAATTGCCTACCAGACGCCTCCGCTAGCAGGGATCGCCCACGTTTGGCAGTTCCAGCGGCCCAGGGTCCAAAGGCGAGGACCCTAGCGTCGCAGGGTTCAGGAATAACGGCGCGCCATGGCGATCGGGGCCAGCTTAGGTTCCAGGCAGTTCGGATTTCGGAGGACGGTACAACAAATCAGCTGACTGCAAGCGCAACCGCATGGACGGGTCGGGCTGTAGAAGCTAATGTCAGGATACGCATGGAGAGCCCAAGCGAGGTGGCGATCAGCTTGGCTTATAGTGTATTCATATGGTTCTATCTACGATAATCTAGCCGAGATCGACGAGTCCTATTCTTGGTCTGATACACTTCAACGCCGCGTACGGAGTATAGACGGAGTACTGCATCCGTAGCTATTAATTCAGTTGTCGGTATTCTATGCAGGGATTTGGGTCCTGACCGGCCGCAGCTGAAAACACCCAATAAACTCAGGCTATAAACTCGGGCTATAATACTGCCATTAATATTATACTCTGGACTACTTCTGCTGCCTCAGGATCACATGCGGCCTTGCCCAAACGGGAATGCAGCCGGGCGGGCGCTGATTGGTGCGCGCGGGCTTGGCGAGGCTAGTCGTCCCGGCAGGCAGGAAGGTCCGCCGCAGGATGCAGCGGGTAGCGTCGTCAGTGGGATGGAATAGCAGGGTACGGAGTAGGGATACTATCAGTACGAGTACTTTTTACACGTGAAGTCTGGCTGTCATGTCAGACCGGATCCATAGACCCTGAGCGATGGCCAGAGTTAATTGCCAGCAGAGTTTGTGATTTGGAAGCATGCGCTGCATCTGGGGAGACGTTGACCCGGAATCGGGACTTGGCGCAGACCCTGATTACGTAGAGGATAGCAGGAAGCATGCTTCCGAAATTGACTTCGTAACTCTAACAGTACGGCGTGAATACGCTGTGGAGAATAGATCAAGCTATGAAACAGGGCAGCAGACAGCTGATCGTCGTGACTGTAATACGTGTACTCCGTACGTGTACATACTCCGTACTCGTCCCCATGTCTGCCCTAATCAATCTCGCCTGGACCTGCCTGCTGCCTGTGCCGGAGCACGGGGCCTTCTCCGGCCACGAGCCGCTGCAGGGCTGGATCTGCCCGCCGGAAAGCAGTTGCCTTCCTGGGCAGGCCGCCCATCCAAATGATCTAATCAGCGTGCGCCTCCGCCGGGGCGAGCGTTGGGAGGGGGCGCGCTAGTCTGTATCTGGCAGTCACGCTGCTTAAGGTTTCGGCCGCCGCCGGCCAGCCCTAACCAGTCAGTCGTGCCTGCCCGAATGGGGAAAATCGCCTCCGCTGGCGAGATGCCGTCTTGGCAGTCCCGACAGACGGAGTACGGAGTATTCTGATTTCCCACGACAACCTACGTAATCTGTACGAGTAGTTGGTCAAGACGTCGTCGTCTCACTGCAAGGCTCGTCGTGATTCGCTCCATCAACCGAGCTCGAGAGTGAGTGGCGGTTGCTAACTAACGGTTAATTTCTGTCAGCCCTGTACGGAGTACACAGCACTATGTACCGCCCGATCCTGCAGGGTCCATCCTTCGTCCATGGAGACCCCAGGGTCCTCGTAGCTCGTACTAACGGGGGGCCAATATGCCGGAGTAAGTACTGAATATGGCTGTACTAGTATACTACAAACTTCAGGGAGTACTTGTATGGAGTACTCCGACTCGTCTGGAGTACTCGTCGATCAACGTCCTACGTAGTAGTAACGGAGTACGGAGTAGACGATTCGGATTTCGGAATGCCCTTGTTTTGCGCCAAGGGTGTAGCTCTCCACTTTCAGGCAACATCTCGATAACGCCTGACCCGCCTGCGCTAGCTCAAGCTCCTGTGGGGGTAGTAGCTCCAGCTCACTCTCAGACAGACACTACGGAGTAATATGTAATTCCGCTATATATAACTACTCCTACTTAATTAGTTTCTTAAAACACTCTTATTATGTCTCTCTGTTATATTGTCTCCTTTCTAATGAACATTAAACCATGCTTTTAAATTGAAGAAAAAAAAACGAATAGAATAGGGGCAATTAGTATCTGATATCCGAAACATTAGGCATCATCGATAATAAAACAGCAATAATAACAATAATAAGATGATATGACAAGACTAACACGACTACATCCAAGTCTACGTATTATACCAGCCTGTATGGAGTACTCTGTACTCTGTACTCGGTCATACTCCGCGTACGCCGTCCAAGCTTAGTACCTAACCAAAGTGACCACCACCAACCACGCACAGGCGTCTACAGTCTAATAACGGCCCCCAGCTACTTTTCTCTGTTTCTGTCGAGTATATCGCTCATCCGTCTCGTTTTGATGATTCCTGTCTAGGATTGATCTACACAGTATATTAGAGCACTAGTCAGATTTTTTTTCTTTTGGTAGACTAAGGAGGTGCAGAGTGCGGAGTACGAGTAATTGGTAGTCCCTGTCCCGTCCCTATTCAAGCCATAATCATAATCATAATCATCTCGACTGACTTGACTTGACTTATCCTTACTCCTAACGAGAACAGAGTCAAGAGTAGCGGGCTATATTCATTTTTTTTAACACAGTATTTTTTTTTCCACTTCTCTTCTCTTCTATTCCCTTCTCCGCTCGTTCTATTCCGTTCTGTTCGGTTGTTCTGCTAGAGTAGGTGCACCCATGCACTTGTCACTTCTTCTAGCACTTTCTTTATGCATGATGTCCCGTCCAGTCAGTCCAGTCCAATCCAATCCAATTGTTGGTTCCATGTTATTCAACGTTGGTTAAAAAAAGGGCTAATTAGTCACCACCCTACCTATCTATCCCATACAGTCAGCTACTCAGTTAGCAAGCAGCAGTTTACTATCTATTATTCCCTCTCTACATACTAATACTCGTACTTCGTACACTGTAAGGATCGATCTAAAGGTAAATGATCGAAAGGATCGACAACTAACCCTAGCCTACCTCTACACCTAACCTAACCTAGCCCAGACTAGACTAGACTTTCGTTCGTTCGAAGGATTCCACGATAAAAACAAAAGAAAAGGAAGAAAGATACAAAATCAATGACGAAAGAGGCTGAATGGACAGGACACATTATAGTCATACCAAGTAAAGTTCGTTAGATTTGGTAGGTTACAGTAGCTTGGGGACGAAGCTATACCCAGCTTAGCTAAGCCAAGCCAAAGCTTAAGCTTCGAGAATTGCCCTGAGGTATTTGTCATCCTAGTTGATGATAGAGGTATTTGTCATCGTTTTCGAAATTCGAACGTGGATTTAATTATTAGTACTGTATGTACTTGACGTGTTTGTACAGGTGCATATGGAATTTGTCATCGTTGATTCTTGTTTTTTTTTCTTTACTGAAATAACTACTATCTACCAATAATAGTTATCGTTGTCTATCAATGGATGATGGTGATATCGATCTCTACTAGGTATGGAGTATTGGTTATGGAGTATGGGGTAATTACCTTAGGTAATACTGTACAGGTAGGTTGGTAGTCGGTATGCACCTAGCAGGGCTGTCACTGTCATGTGTGAATAATCAATGACATATATATATTCTGACGGACGGACTGACTAACTCAGTAGACATCATAGTTAACACTACTAATTTTAAAAAAAAAAAGAGGAAAAAAAGAAAGAAAGAAAGAAAGAAAGAAAGAAAGAACAATTGTTTCGAAGATCAGAATGATAACAATTCTAATTTCTAAATCTAAATACTGACTGAATACTGCAAATCAAAATCCAAATCCAAATCCTAGGTCTAACTCGACATGATTTCATTTTCCTCACTTTTCATTCTTTCTTTCCAGATAATAAGGCTACATAGTGATCAGTAGAGGAAAAAAACCAAAAAAAGGAAGTAAATTAAAACAAAAACAAGAAAACAGATGTCGCAGTACAGTACAATGCAGCTTTCACAATGGAAGAAGGACCTTTGACAGAAAGCATGAAGGTTCCATCCCCAGCTACCTACCTAAGTCACATGCGATGCCCGTGACTTGAATAAGGTATGGTTATATACATATACATATACATATATATATATAAACACATAGACAGATACAAATACAAACAAAGACAATGGCTCAGACAGCAGCTGTCTAACGTCTGTTATGTATGTGGGTGTAATGTATGACAATAGCTATACCTGCAAGGGTTCTCTTATGAAGTAATAGATAGAATAGAATAGCCTAGTATGGGACAGCACAAGACAGATTCCATGGATAATGTATATGTAGCGTCCGTCCTCGACGGTTGAGATGTTGTCACAAAAGAAAAAAGAAAATTAAAATTGATAAATGGAATGAAAAAAAGATAGCAGCTGCCTGACATCACCTGATCTTTACTAAGATCTGATCTAATGTCATCTGATCTGGACACAATACAGAGTTACAGACCAGACAGAATCGAAGATCCCTGTCCACTCGACTCTGTCGATTTATTTCATCTCGTGAGTGAAAAAATAAACAATGCTTGTAATTGAAACTAGAATAGGACGGAATAGTCGATTCATGCGGATGGATTGATAGTACTCCGTAGGTTAGTCAGCCATGCCATGTCTTGTCTTGACCAGATCAATTGATATACTATACTAGCACTACTACACTACAGTCTTTTTACTTCCTACGTTTATTTCGTATTCCTTTCCGATTTAACATTTTCTAATTCAACTCTTAATCTTATTCCGTCCATACAACACGCCCACCAACTGTTAACAGGTTAACCAGACCGAACTCGCGGTAATAGTAGAGCAAGCAAGCAAGCACAGCACAGCACAACAACAGTAACAAGTGTATATAGTATGTACATGACCCTCCCAGGAGTCAAGTCACAAAAACATGCAAATCCTCAAGCCAATCAATCCATCCGACAAAACCCAACATGCAATGCATGCTTTGCCAAACACGAAAAAGAGTGGAAACGATGCTCGTGCAGGGTATGCAAGGAACGACCAACTACGAAGACGAACAGCGCGCTGCGAACAGACAGACAGACAGACAGACAGGTAGGTAGGAAAGATGCTTGCCAGCAGACAGATAGAAAAAGAAAAAAGAAGCATGGATTACATGTACAGCCATGCAAGTAGTAAGGATGAACACTAGATAAGAAAAAAAATAAGGGGTGCAGAAATGCATGGTATCTGACCGTGCAGGTACAGTCGTCTTGGACTGTACAACAAAACGAAGACTCGCCAGGTTCGTCTGGCCAAGCTCATCTAGAGTGCTGCCTGTACAGCCTGACAGGCCAAAGGATGCAAAACTTTTGTTTGGATCATCCAGTGATTCGTAACATCGAACCTCGAGATAGAACAGATAACTGCACTATCCGTCTGCCTATCGGTGGCCTACCGGTCGACCTACCGGTCGGCATTCAGGTTCAGCCAGCTCATGTCCGTGTTGATATTGCTGTTCGCCGGCGGCGGCGGAAATTGGTCGTGGAAAACGGCACTCGACCCCCGTCGGTCCGTCGATCGCCCTTCATTCGCCTGCGAGTACGTCGTCTCCCGCCTCGAGCTGGGCTGATAGTAACTCGCCGTGTAGTTACTGCTGGGAGGCCGTACAGTCCACCACGGATTCTCCCCGTTGGCGACGTTGGCCGGCACCTCCGAATACCGATCGCGCTCCTCCTCCGACGCCAGACTGGCCGAGTCGGCGCTCGAGATCTTGGCCGACTGCCCTTGGTGGTCCGGCAGATGCTCCGTGCTGGGACTGCCCGTGTTCACGCGGCCAAGAGGTCTCGGCTCCTCCAAATCCAGATCGAGCGTGCTGTTTTCCATCGTCTGCGGCCAAACGCTGCTCCGATAGTCCGATCTCGTCTCTTGCGACGCCTGCGACGAGATGGTCGACCGCGCGGATTGCATCCCCGCCGCGAGGTTCGTGGCCGAGTTGTCCTGGAAATACTTGCTCCAGCCTTCGTCCGTCCTCCGGTCGCCGCCGCGAGGCAGATTCAGATCCGGCGGACGAGCGGTCAGATTCCGTTCCATGCCAGAAGCTGCACTCCTGACCCCGTCTCCCCGGCTGGAAGCGATCGGTGATAAAGGGCTCTTGTTCTGCTCAACCAGAGGTCGCCCATATGGGTTGTTCTTGACCACAGGCGAAGCCTTCTCGTTGCCCACCTTCCCCGACATGATAGCTAACGAGTCGACCGATGGCGCCGGGGCCATCCCCATGGGAAATGCGGATTGCGTCAGGGGCTCAATCCCCTGGTCCTGGAAGCTTAGTCGATCCTTGTCGTCCCCTGGATAACCGCGCGAAGAACCTTTCCCGGCCGCCGCTTCCTTCTTCTGTCGAAGCCGTCGAAGGACAAGCAACATTATAATCAGCAACACTGCCACGCCGCACAAAGCGCCCAGCGTGGCGCCGACGATGGTACCTGTGGCGCTGCGGGAGCTGCCACTCGGCGGCGCGGCCACGGCTGTCGGGGCGGCAGAAGAGGACTGCGAGGTAGAAGACGACGTCGCCGTAGCGGTCGCCGTTGCCGACGTGCTTGTCGGGCTGCTCGTGATGCCGATAAGCGGTTGTTGCGTTTCCTCTTTGCCATTGAACAACTGGTTCACATTGACCCAGCTGTTCTGCGTCTGGTCGAAGATGCAGAGAGGGTCTGTGTCGCTCCCGCCCGAAATGACGACCATGCCATTGTCGGATTGCGCCACGGAGAAGTCGCTGCGAGTCGTCGTCGGTGCGAAGGTGCCATTGTACGCCGGGAAGTTGGCCACACCTGCGCGTTTCCTTTTGCGTGTCGACGAGGAAGAAGAGCCGGTGTCGACGCCCACTTCTTGCCCAGGGGGCGCAGGTGCACCACCGGAGTCTACCAGAGCGATTGACGTGACCGTGTTTGGGGACACACTCATATTAAACGTTTCCAGGACCTTGCTCCCATCAGCACCCAGAATCATGGCCAGCCCGGCATTGCTCGGAATTCCTTTAGCCAGCGAGACACCCGAAGGCTGCCAGCCGCCGTAAGGGGTGAACAGGAAGACCTCGGTGTTCGATGGATTGCCGCCGACATAGACGGCGGTCTTGTCGTCCCACGGAAGCAACGACGGGGATACTGCGGGCGGAGCCCCCTGGGAATTGTAGGCCTGAACGGCGTACGGCGGCACGGTCGAGATGGTGAAGGTCTCGGTCGAAGCACCGGCGTCGCCGTTCTGCGAGCCGGCGTAGACGAGGATGGAAGACGAGGCGTTCAGATAGGCGACGCCGTGGTGGAGACGGCTCTGGGTGACCGTGGTCACGGGCTTGATGGTCTCCCACTGACGCTGTTCAAACAAGTATCGCTGCAGGCCCGGATAATCGGACGAGCTGGCGGTGCCTCCGACGACATACAGGGCAGCCTGCGTGTTGTCGCCGTTGATCCCACCCTTGACACATTCCGCGCCCGTCACCGATTCGCCCATGGGCAAGGAGGACCAATTGCCGTGCAGCTCGAGGGGCAAGGACATGAAGGCCTTGGGGG
Organism: Rasamsonia emersonii CBS 393.64; assembly: GCF_000968595.1. Classification (NCBI taxonomy): domain Eukaryota; kingdom Fungi; phylum Ascomycota; class Eurotiomycetes; order Eurotiales; family Trichocomaceae; genus Rasamsonia; species Rasamsonia emersonii. Next base: position 99,977 of record NW_013562625.1, on the reverse strand, counting down.
TGTAGACGTAAAGAGTGTTGTTGTAGACGACCGAGCAATGCCCCTCCAGGGCGGACGGGGGCGTAGGGAGAGACATGGTCGCTTAGGCGGCCTTCGAGGACGCCAGCAGAAGACGGGGACAAGGAGTGGACGGGGAGATCAGGATGGGCAAAAGAACGGCCTGGACGGAGTCGCGAAATCGTGATGTGGTGGACTGGCTGCCAGAGTACTATCTCATGGTGGAGTGAGCGATGCGAGTAGACGCCTGCGCGAGTCGAAACCAGAAACCGAACGAGAAAACACAGAACGCGTTTCTAACCGTAAACGACAGTCGGAGAAAATCGTCTATCGAAGAAATCGAAGAAATCTCTTTTCTATCGTCTTCTCGTAACGAAGCGATCGTGATAGGACGAGTCGACTCGGACGCAGTCTGGCAGAACGTCGCCTGCGGCACACGCGGTGCTCTGGAAACGAAACTGTCCGCAGACGAGCTGGGAACAGATGGAAAAGGAAAGAGAGGGATGGCACGCAGCGCCAGACAGAAGAGGCGTGCAGCTGGGAGAGTTGACAGAGAGCAGACCGTGGTAAGGGGCTGCTAGCGGGCTCGGGCAGCGCAAGGGAGATCAAGTGAAACAACGGGGCCCGGCCATCCACTTGCTGTGCTCCGTGTAGGCGACTAATTACGAGGACTGGATAATACTGGATAATACGGAGTACTCTGTATAATATTCTGGATGAATGATGTGCCTACGGTAAAGAGTACTTCGTCCTGGTGCCTCCATCTGGACCCCACGAGAGGTGATTATCACCAAAATCGTCCATCATCACACCACGCCTGGACGCTGCACCGCGACTGGCAGAGCACACCACAGGAATCACATCCTCGCCGACGATAACCAGGCCGATCAGTGTTCTGCAGCGTCCTCCACCGCGCCAACCACGCTAAGTGGCGCGATTCGCGCAACCGAGGCGCCGCTCCTGCGCCGGCGCTCAGGGGCCAGGCACGACGACTGGATGGCCCCATGGGCATGCGTGATATTCACCGCGATCCCACCGTGACTTCAACGGAGTCTCCTACGCTGTCCAGATATCCGAGTGCTGTGAATCGGATGAGATACACTCCGTCACGAGATAAATCGACGGAGCACACCAAATCCGGTATCCATCTCATCTGCTAGAACAACACATTCATACTGAAGGATCGATTAATTGACTCCTTACGCCAAACTCCAACTCCATGTACCAACCACGGGGAAAGGGGTGAATTATTATTCCCGCCTGCCAGGATCTCCTCCAGCCACTCAATTATCGCCGATGTTGGTATTCTGCCGTCTTACGGACTCCGAAATTTCCATCCAGTTCGACGTGGCTGGCGAGAGTTCACGGTTCAGGGCACGCCACGGTGAACCGGGAACCGTGCCTGACTAAGAATCTTAATTAATTAGATTCTGCCCCGATAACGGAGGAATTCAGTCGCCAACGTGGGCGGCACTCAGGGTCCCCGTCCGCCAACGTCATTTCTTCACGCACGGACGTGAGGGGCCATCGAGCTAATTATGGATGGCAGGGCCGCAGGATTATGGCATGCAGTGAGGGATACCTATGAAGGAAGACAAGCGAGGGGGACATTCTTGCCAGCATTATTGCTGCATTCCGTATGCCCTTTCAGCCCCCATGGCAGGGCATGGCAGAGGTAGCAGCATGCTAATAATAAAGGAATGATAGTAGAGAATGAAAGGGGCCCTTACTCGAATGATACCTACCTAATAATAAAAATACCTACCAGGAAAGGCTACTCGAGTCACTTCGATCCATCTACACCGTACCACCGGTACCGAAGATCAGCCACTGAATCGGGATAATGTAGGGTGGAGAATTCTAGAAGGAATCGTGTTATATTAAAATTCACCTAACTCTTTTGTTTATGGTACATACTAACTCAGTACTCCGTAAACGACCTGTGGGTACAATTTTACTCGGTAGGTTAGGTAGATATTATTTCCCCGCCTCATCCTTCGCTTGGCGAGTCAAACCACCCACTGTGAGACTTGTCTCACTTGGAATGTACCTGCCTATATACCTATGTACATACCTCATAAATAAATAACATGCCATAACTACTACTATTACTACTATATCTTGCCTGATTAAGTGATATTCTCATGATTCTTACAACACAACAGGTGTGTTGTAGCATCCTCGGAGTAGAATCGGGCCGGGCGGGGCAGCCTGCACGGGGCCATGCACGTGGGCGACCGTTGTTCGTCAATTATCAGTATTCGATATTGTCAATTTATGCTGGACAGTTCAGTCGACTAGCTACCTGTATAGGTATATATTATCTAACTATTGTCATTTTTCTTCTTCTTCTTTTTTTTTTAAAAAAAAATTCGTGCTCGAATTCAACTAGGTAGTTATCCAAGTTAGGACGGACGTACATAGACTTAATTTCCTAGTAACCATTATTGCACTTGCACTGATAACCATCTATTTATCTTCCTGTCTGTCTGTCTGTCTATCTGCCTGTCTAGCGCAGGTATCCACAATTCTTATTTTTCAGGCCATGTGGTCGAATTCTTAGCTACCTACCTAAGGTACCTACATGTATGGAGTACCTGCTGGGCAGGTCAGGTGATATAGTCACAGTGATCACAACTACCGAGTTAGGTACCGACCTACCTGAATATTCAGACCTACTATCATGCATGCACACATGCAGATAGGCGTGCATATCGCCCCCAAGATTAGTCTTAGAAGACTAAGACTAGAGGACTAGACTACCTAGGTAGGTACGGACCTGACGAACTGCTGACACTACTACTACTCGACTAGCCAACTGCCGACTCGGTAGTGGGATTGATTGATTTTTAGTTCACTTCTTCTTCACGTGTGCTCTATGTAGATCATCTGCATCTATGCAGGGAAAATGGACCTAATATACGTACTTCCTACTTTGTATGTATGTACTCTGTACTTTCTGCTCTGTACAGCGTTAGTTCCTGCGCTCCTAGTGGGATAATTTTGGCCCCATTCATCGGCATCATTGGCATCAAATGCCATGCCATGCCTGCTTGTCTGGCTCCAGCTTCTAGCATCTGCCAAATGAAAGAAAAGATTACTGATTGGATTAGATGACGTGCTATACTACCACTGACGGACACTGTACTTGGACAATCACTCTCCTCGCGAAGACTCGCTTCGCGGCGACTTGCTTCACGCCTACCCAGCAGCCTGCTCCGCCTGCTGCTGCTTCTGCTGCTGCTCCTGCTTCCACTGGTGCGCGCGCTGCAACAGCCGCGACAGGTTCGCCGCCGCCTGGTCGTCCGCCGGGAACACATAGTCCATGTACTCCTCGTACCGGTCGTCGTCCAGCTTGCGCCGCTTCTTGACCCGCCGCGGCATCTGCTTCTCGATCGCCGCAATGTCTTCGGGCGATCCGTGCGTCATCTCGAACGACTTCCATGCATTCAACAGCTCCACACGCTGTACACCCGTTAGCCAAGGCCGAATCCCCGCAAGAAAGGTATCCGCAAGAAAGGGCACTTACATCCTCCTTCAGATCCTTTTCTCTCATCACCTTATTCGCCCGCTCGAAAATCTTGCGCGCCCGCCGCTTGGCTTCCTCGCTCACCGGCCTCTCCTCCTCCTCGTCTTCCTCTTCGTCCCCTTCCGGGGCGTTGATCTCGAACCGCGCATAGTTTATCCACACCTTGACATGGTCCGTCTTCTGCAGGAGCCGCTCGTACAGCTGCCGCACCCGATCATACTCTCCTTCGTATTCCTCAAAGTCGATGTAGGCCTTCCACACCAGCTCCGGCATGTCCAGAGTCGGCTGCTCGATCCCCAGTTCGAAGATCGCCCGCGCCCGGTCCAGATCGTCCAGCCCCCGCTCCAGCTCTGCGAACTTGATCCAGGCCTGGCTGTTGGATGGATTCCATTCGATCTGCTTCTCGTACAGCGTCCGGCACCGCGTAAACTCAAAAAGCTGCTTCTCCAGTTCAATGTAGCCCCGGAACAGTTTGTCCTTCGGGCACATGCCAATCGCCTGGCCCAGCGTCTTTCGCGCTGCCTGCAGGTCCATCTGTCGAATCTCGAAGTGGGCTTTCATGAGCCAGATCTTGGCAAACGTGAATTTCTTGTGCGGGATGAGCTTCAGGCATTCCTGGTAGATCTGCCGCGCCCGGTCAACGTCCTTATTCTCCATCTCCTCCCATATGGCGTAGAAGATCCAGAGGTAGATATATCGCCGCCAATGCCGCTTCTCCTGCGACGGTGGGATCTGCGCAATCGCCCGCTCGTACACATCCCGCACGCGATCCACGTCCCCGGCCGACTCCTCCAGTCGGGCAAAGTCGAACCAGACGTCGTAGTTCCTTGGATTTTCCTTGAGTTGTTCCTCGTATTGGACTCTCCGCTTGGCCAGGATGACATCCTCAACGCCATCCCGGTCACCGAATTGCTTCTCAAACGTGGTGTAGGCCTTATGCAAAGCCACAGATTTCGACCGCGGCAGTCGGTCCAACGCAAACTTGTAGATCGCCCGTGCACGTTCGTACTCTTTGAGCTTCGTTTCGTACTTGGCGTAGGCGATAAAGATCCTCTCGTCCATGAAGTCGTCTCCGAGAGTTTCAATTGCCAGCCCGTACACCTCGCGAACAAGATCGGGTGTCCCGTACTCCTCCTCAAATCGCGCCCATTTGATCCAGTTCTTAGGATCCGGGTGGACCATCGTGAACCGCTGGAAAATCGCCCGAGCCCGGTCGTACTCATGGTATCGCTTCTCCAGCTTGATGTAGGCACTCCAGGCGCCTTCGTCGGGCTCCCACGACATCCATCGCTCAAACACCTGCCGCGTTCCCGCAATGTTGCCCAGCGTCTCCTCCATGTAGACATATTTGTACCACAGCTTATCCACCCGGGGCAGGATCGTCACTGCCCGATCAAACAGATTGCGCGCATGGTTGATGTTTCGGTTCTTCATCTCCGACTCGATATATCGAATCCATAGCACCACCGACGTCGGATTCACGTCCAACGCCCGTTCAAAGACGGAGCGCGCCCGACGGAACTCCTTCTGCTCAAGTTCCCACTGCGCATAGCGCATCCAGTTGTTCATGTTCAGCCGATTGCGGCGCACATAGTCTTCGAACTCCTTTCGTTTCCGTCCCTGGTACTCGTGCAGTTCCTCCAAATCGGCGAACCGCTGGGTCGGGACCTGCAACGCGGGCTCCTGCCGGTCAACAGCCTCGCGGAGCAGCTGCTCCGCTGAGATCTGCATCGGCGCGGGCGCCTTGTTTTTGACCCTGGGGGGCCCTCGTGATGAATCCATGGTGGTGGACTGTTAGACACGTTCTCAATCTAGGACGGAGTCAATATCGGAGGAACGAGGGCTGGCAACGCGTTCGGTCGGACGAAGAACGTAGAAAGAAAAAGGAATATAAAATCGAGAAAGGCAAAGGAGAACAGATCCTTATTTCTTCAGCGGATCCCCCGGAGCTTGATGGTCCAAGCTGACCACGGGTTGGTCTTTGGACAGGCTGGAGAGCGAAACATGCTCTCGCAAAGTTGCAGTTGAGGTCTTTCGCGCCACCCGGGAACTTCGAGAGAACTGCTGCCTGCTTTCTCAGGCATAAAGTCTGTGATCACATGACCACAGACATCGTGATTATGTAATCCAAAATCTGCGCTACCGCAGTCACTTATTCAGTACTTCTCGTGGCGTCACTGCTTGCTTGCTTTTACTCCAACTTCCTGCATCCTACAGCTAGCCGCCACCATGTCAGCCGCAGACGAGCTCTTGAGAGATTTTGAGGAGGATATGGAGGACCTGGAGGCGGACGGCCTCCAGGAGAACGAAGGCCTCCAGGAAGGCGAGAATGTGGCGGAGAAGGACGAGCCCAGCAGGGAAGACACTGGGGTGAAGAATGACTTCGAGGTTGCCATGTCCACGGCCGATGAACTCTCACGACTACACAAAGTGCTGCGCGACCACTACTCGATTCGATTTCCAGAGCTCGAGACTCTGATTACGAATCCTATCGACTACGCAAAAACAGTCGCTATCTTGCAAAATGGCCCGCTCAACAACATCAAAGAGCTGGCGAACTCGTCAGACAACATGGTCGGGGTGCCGCTCAAATCCATTCTGGATGGGCCATCGTTGATGGTTGTCGCGGTCGAAGGAACGACGACGCGCGGCCGAGAAATGACCGAGGCGGAGCTGAAGATTGTTCGCGACACCTGCGAGAAAATCTTGAAGCTGGATCGGGAGCGAACGGCGCGCATTGAAAGCGTCCAGTCTCGTGTGACCGAAATCGCGCCGAACCTGACCGCCTTGATCGGGCCGCAGACTGCTGCTCAGTTTTTGAACCAGGCCGGTGGACTCATGGAGCTTGCGAAGATTCCCGCATGTAACCTGGCGGCACAAGGGTCAAAGAAGCAGGAAGGCTTGGGGTTTGCGACCAACGTGGGAATCCGGCAGCAAGGATTTCTGTACCACTCGCCCATCATCCAGAGCATTCCAAACGATCTGAAGCGCCAGGCCATGCGCATCGTCTCCGCCAAAATGGTGCTTGCTGCCAGAGCTGATGTCGCTCGATCCAGTCCCGACGGTTCGATGGGGGAGGAGCTCAAGCGGCAGTGCTTTCAACGGCTTGAAAAACTGACGGAGCCACCACCGAACAGAGGTCCCCGTGCGCTCCCTGCGCCGGACGACAAGCCATCCCGAAAGCGAGGAGGACGACGTGCTCGTAAGGCCAAGGAAGCCGTGGCGATGACAGAGCTCCGCAAAGCCCAGAACAGAGTGGCCTTTGGCAAAGAGGAGCAGGAAGCCGGCTATGGAACCGGAGAAGAGACCATCGGGCTTGGGATGCTCGGCCAGGAGAACGACGGCCGTGTTCGCGCCACGCAGATCGATCAACGCACGCGGGCCAAACTCAGCAAGTCCAACAAAGGCTGGGGCGGCATCACCCCGCTCAGCGGTACGGCGACGTCGCTTCGGGGCGTTGGACCGGGCAGTGCGTCGGTTCTTCAGGCCAAGGGTCTCCGTACATCGGGTGTTGGTCCAACTCTGGGAGCAGGGCCGGCAGGTACGGCCAGTTCGCTTGCATTCACGCCCGTGCAGGGCTTGGAGTTGGTTGATCCCAAAGTTCAAGCGGAGCTCAACCGCAAGCGCAAGGCCGAGGAGGACCGATGGTTCAAGAGCGGGACTTTCACGCAGGTGGGCAATCAGAGCAGTGCTGGGAAGGTCGATAGTGCAGGGTTCAAAGTGCCCGAAATCCCAGCCCGGAAGAAGGTTGATACAGGCGAGGGCAAGATGCCGCCGCCTCCAGTTCCGGTTAAAAAGTGATTTCCTCCTTTTTTTTATGTCTCTGATACACGAAAAGTTCTTCTCTACGGTGCATTATCGGGCGTTCGGGATGCTGCGACAACTGGATGACTGCTTGCATGATACCATTATTCTAGTTTGTATGTACAGTACATGTGTGTTTTAGAGAGGCCTTGTTAGGGTATGGAAGTATTTATTCTGTCCACTGATAAGATAATCGATGAGCCTGAGGGCGTTGTATGAGGCTGTAGACTGCTGCGAGATGATTGGCGAGATGGACGATGGCGTGATCAGCCGATGGCGAACCGAGTCACGAAACATCATCCTAGACGAGATAATCGCACATCAGAGTAATATTTCTTATTCGAAGAAGCAGCTTGTTTTATTTTTAATAGTTATTTTGACACCACGATCAAAGCAGAGTCACCTTGTAGGGAAACCCTATAAATACCCGGAAGATCCCCCACATATATACACTTTCTTCCCTCTTGTAACCATCCTCTTCCTAAGAAAGGTGGATACGCCAAGATGTCACTGTCTCACTTGGACAACAGTGACATCTAGACGACACCGCTATTCCTACCTACTGTAAGATTTCCCTGCTTGTCAGAGTTCAGGGAAAAGACAGAAAGCAAGAAAGAAAGAAAGAACAATGCCACCTAGCCGTTGTACAGGAGCAATATTATGACAATGAGAGTTCAACCTAACGGCGGGATTTTCTTATTTTACGCTTCCCGGTGGGCTGTTTTTAACCATGGTTACGTACCTGACATTTTTCCGACCCAAACCAAGGAAAGCGAAAAAACCCAAAAGCCAACGAGAAAAAAAAAGACGTTGATTGCTTACGGATTGCAGGATATTGCGTGCTCGTGGTACTACGTTTGTGCGCGCGCACGCAATTTTTTTTTCTTCGCCAGCCTTTGCCAGCGTATATATATTATTTGATTTGGCTTGCGTACACTGTTTTGTGGGCTAATTAATAGAAAGAAGGTGATGGCATTTATGTCTCTAATGAATCATTGATGTCGTTCAGTTAACTCGTTCTGATTTTTCTTTCTTTGCTTTCGATTTTATTTTCTTGCTTCGAGTTCCTGTCCTTTCGTGCATACATACTTCAATTGTCTGTTGAACACACTTCTGGACACATTTGTACTGTGCGGAATATACAAAAGTTTCTCGCCAATTGAGCGAATTTGCTCGCTTCCAAAATTAATTCCCAAGATCAACATTTTAAAGCCTCCATTCTGCTTTCCTAGGGCTGGCTGTATTCACCCGTAGTCAACGAACGAAATGGCTCCCGCAGTAGGGAGCGTGGTCACGACAGAAACAACAAACCCGGCGTCGAATACGCCCAAAGTCACTCTCACGGGACCGACTTCTCTCTTCCACCACAGCCTCGTCACCAAGGACTTTAACCTCCTCAAGTTCCACGCCGCTGCGTCCCTGCAGTTGCAATTCGGCAACCGACGCCACGAGCACGTCGCCCCGTCCGACGACCGGCTCATCGTCTCCCCTTACAATGAAGAACCCCATCTGCTCGACCTCAAGCGTCTGGACACGCCCAACCAGCTGCTGGCCAAGGCGCTGACCATCTTCAAGCCCGTGCGCGACGACTACGCCACCGCGCCCTATACGGAGTCCTTCAACTGGCAGGCTGTCGTCGACTTTCTGCGCGATCTCTCCCAGGCCGAGGGTTACCGGTGGAAGAGGCAGAAGTTCTATGTCGTCACCTTTCGATCGCAGCTGTTCCCCGACGTTGACCAGCAGCGCTTGCATGATCTCGACGTGCGTTCGCATCAGGAGGCCACTGCCAGCGGTGGTCTGTTGAAGTACTGGTTTGGGACCAAGGATGAGAAGCATCGGAATTTGGCGACCTGTAAGTACATACAGCAGCTTTTTCTGATGAATGAATAGCAAACTAACTTCATGACAGGCATCTGGCGCAGCAGAGAGGATGCGCACGCCGGAGGCACAGGCCCCTGGCACCAGCAAGCCCGGGCCGCCGCCCGCGAAATGTATGAGAAGATTGTGTTTTCGACGCTGAAGCTGGTCATTGATGATGATGCCTCGTCGTGGGAGATTAGTGAGTGGACTGAGGAGGATGCATAGCTTCTCAGTCACTTGTGGCAGCGTATGATTTTGCTTTTTTTTTTGGTTATGACATGAGATCGAAATTTAGACCTTGTTCGTTCAAGATACCATGCTGTTGTTGCATTTGCACTGCATTTATTGGTCTAGCGTCTAGCTGTCTGGTCTGTTTAAAGCGTTCTTACAGACATAGCCAAATATACTTCATACAGACAGTAATAGAGCTTCGTCGATATGACGCTCCCGCAACTCCTCCCATTCGCCGTCCAACATCCCCATAACGATCTCATCCCACCACCGACCATTCAGCCAGAGGGCCTCCCTCAGCCGGCCCTCGACCAGGAATCCGATCTTCTCGTAGACCCTCTGCGCGCGCGCATTCCACTCGAGCACATGCAGCTCGACGCGATGCAGATTGGCCGTCTTGAAGGCCCACTCGACGGCCCAGACGGAGGCTTCGGTGCCGTAGCCCTGGCTGTGGTGCTCGCGCTTGATCTCGATGCCCAGCATCGCACTGCGATGATGGGCCTGGTCCGCAGCGGCTTGTCTGAGGGATAGGAGACCGATCGGTTCCGGCTCGACGGGAGCCTTGTTTTCGTCCGGAATCTTGCAGATTACCACGAACAGCAGCACACCCTGCGCCGTCGCGCGGTACTCCTCGATTGTCTGCCGAGAGACTGGCTTGGGGAGGTTCTTGGCGGCATGCAGAACGATGGCGGGATCGCCATGGCAGGCGAGGAAGAAGTCGTCGTCCTTGGGGGCGTTGTAGGCGCGGTAGAGGAGACGCTTGGAGGGAAGGGGTCCATGGTGGAGTCTGTTGCAGGACAGCTTGTTGTAATTACCTACCTTGGTAGGTAGGCAGGTCTGGTATGATCTCTTTGATTCTGATCGGGATTGATCGATCTGACAGAGGTGAGAATGGCATATTGTGCCTCGACACGTGATAAAAGTAATACGGCGAGGCTGACATCTTAGCGGTTGCTATGATCTACTTAGATAGGTAAGCACTAATATCAGGCAGTGAGTGATCTTACCTAATCTGAGGTATCAGTTCAGACTGCAATTGATTTCACCCAAACAGAATGCATTGCAGGACCTTATGCATAGATACTCTGCATGCCTGGCCTAGAGGGTATCCACGTGGGGCTGACAAGAGGTGTCAGATGAGGACACCTGAAGCCTTGTTTGAATTGAAAAAAAAAACCACCAGATTAAATTGATCTGCGATTATCGGTTCACATCATCGCAAGTATAATATTAAAGAAGCTACTGCTGTTAGTACCTAGCTAGTACAGAGTACGCTGTACCTAAGCTGGTTGCTATCCTACGTAAGCAGGTCTGCCCCACAATTTCGCGATATGCCCTGACAAACAAAAAAAGAACGAGTATCACTCCGTACGGACGGCAGTCAGCTTGATATATTCCCTTGCATATTACTTCTTCCATTGAGAATAGAAGTTATCTCGATTTTTTTCAGGTGAGAAAAAACCAGACAGACAAAGGTGGCTGCTCAGGTGCTTTTATGCTTTTGGTGCGAGGCGGGGAACGCTATCTAATTCCATACGGAGTAATCAGCACACAGTCCGAACAGAAATGCCGAGATCATCTGTAGATGGCATCGATATCCACGATGTAGCATTCAAAGATGCAGAGAAAATGTTGATGCTTGTGGGGTCTTCAAGCGACCACGTTGCACGCCAATGGCCTGAGCACGGAGCCCGGCGGAGGAGATGTCCGGCAGCGCTTAGTGGCCGGCGGTGAAGCAGATTCTTCGGCAGCCCCTCCTTCTCCTTCTCCTTCTCCGCCGACCGCCAAAACAGTTTCCCCTCTTCCCCCGTCCATCTTTTCTCTTCTCCCTCTCACCACCCCATACCCCCCTCGCCCATTTTATTCCTGTCAGTCGATCCGCCTTTAACAGGCCTGCCGGTTATCTGAAGGCGAACTAACTCTCTCACGCAGACTTCACCCCTCAGTCCCCTCTAAGCCGTCACCATGAGCGCCCCCGCCCACAAGTTCAAGGTCGCAGACATCGTAGGTGGCCATTGCCCCTCCCTGATCTCCCAGAAAATCGCTGACTTGCTTGCAGTCCCTGGCTGCCTTCGGGCGCCGCGAGATTGAGCTCGCCGAGGTCGAGATGCCCGGTTTGATGGCCATCCGCAAGAAGTACGCTCCCGACCAGCCCCTGAAGGGTGCCCGTATTGCCGGTTGTCTGCACATGAGTAAGTTTTCGACAATTCTGTCTGCTCAGGCGATTGCTTTACTCACATGTCCTGTAGCCATCCAGACCGCTGTCCTGATCGAGACTCTGGTCGCTCTCGGTGCTGAGGTCACCTGGACGAGCTGCAACATCTTCTCCACCCAGGACCACGCCGCCGCCGCCATTGCTGCTGCCGGTATCCCTGTGTAAGTTCCTGTTGAGATTGCGTGTCTCTCCGGACCACGTAGCTGACAATGCCGTGTGACCAGTTTCGCCTGGAAGGGAGAGACTGAGGAGGAGTACAACTGGTGCTTGGAGCAGCAGCTGCACGCCTTCAAGGATGGAAAGAAGCTCAACCTGATCCTGGACGACGGCGGTGACCTGACTGCCCTGGTCCACAAGAAGTACCCCGAGATGCTGAAGGACTGCTACGGTATCTCCGAGGAGACCACCACCGGTGTCCACCACCTCTACCGCATGCACCGGAACGGCGAGCTGCTGGTTCCGGCCATCAACGTCAACGACTCCGTCACCAAGTCCAAGTTCGACAACTTGTACGGCTGCCGGGAATCGCTGATCGACGGCATCAAGCGTGCGACCGATGTCATGATTGCCGGTAAGGTCGCCGTTGTCGCTGGCTACGGTGACGTCGGCAAGGGTTGTGCCCAGGCCCTGCGCAGCATGGGTGCCCGTGTCATTGTCACCGAGATCGACCCCATCAACGCCCTCCAGGCGGCTGTCTCCGGCTACCAGGTTACCACCATGGAGGAGGCTGCCCCTTTGGGCCAGATCTTCGTCACCACCACTGGTTGCCGTGACATCATCGTTGGCCGCCACTTCGAAGTCATGAGGAATGACGCCATTGTCTGCAGTATGTGCCCACTAACTGGACTTCTTCTCTTTCTTTCTGCTCTCGCTAACTGGTTGTAGACATTGGTCACTTCGATGTCGAGATTGACGTGGCCTGGCTCAAGGCCAATGCCAAGTCCGTCCAGAACATCAAGCCCCAGGTCGACCGCTACCTGATGCCCAATGGTCGTCACATCATCCTGCTGGCCGAGGGTCGTCTGGTCAACCTGGGCTGTGCCACCGGCCACTCCTCCTTCGTCATGTCCTGCTCCTTCTCCAACCAGGTCCTGGCCCAGATCTCCCTCTTCAAGGCCGATGATCCCGAATTCGGTGCCAAGCACGTCGAGTTTGGTACCACTGGCCGGAGACCAGTTGGTGTCTATGTTCTGCCCAAGATCCTGGACGAGCAGGTTGCCAGACTTCACCTGGAGCACGTCAACGCCAAGCTGTCCACCCTCACTCCGGTGCAGGCCGAGTACCTTGGCGTGAGCCAGCATGGTCCTTTCAAGAGCGACATGTATGTTTCCCCCCTCCCCCCTGTATTGGTGTGCAAAGCTAACAGATCTTTCTAGCTACCGCTACTAAACATGGATCTGATACCCTCCCTCTATCCTACTAATAATAGGCGCATGGTGACATATAGACTTTTTTTTTTCAACATGAGGCTACGATGTTATGAACATAAAGGGTTCTTTATCAACATAGAACTCGCGAGCATTTGTCCTTCAACGGCAAAAGTATCCAAAAGTGGCATGTCTGGGGTTTTTGTTTTGCATTGGGGTTTCTGGTTCCTCTGGGGTATGGGTAAAACGAAAACATTTCTTCTGCTTTCAACACCGCAATGGGCGAGATGATGCCATGTACGTTTATACTCTACTTCCTCGGCCTGGACAGGTACACAGGCTCGAGATGCAAGCGACTAGTTCGCCTGGATGCCATTCAACACAGGCATGATGAGTTTCACTCGGAGATCAATAAAGATACCATTTCAGCAAGATGTCCTATCTGTGTTTCTAGCGTATTTCTGAGTTTGTAGCAGTAGCTGAGTCGGTTCACAAGATCAGATTATTGCCCTCCGTCTGAGAGAAAGCCTGCGAGAAGAGAAACAGTACATCGAAAGGAATATTGCCTTCTAGCCAGATCTACTAATCTCTTTAGGGCTGATGTGCGTTCGCTTGATCTCAGTCCCCCGACACCACACCCGCTTGATCGACCGGGTAGCCTTGATGTCCTCGAGCGGGTTGTCTGCAATGAGGATCAGGTCTGCCAAACGGCCCGGCTCGATGACGCCGCGGTCCTGCAGCCCAAAATACCTGGCCGGTTCGACAGTAGCCGCGCGCAGGGCATCCAGAGGCGTCATGCCAGCCTCAACAAGGAGCTCCAACTCGTGATGCAGGCTCTCCCCATGCCGGACATTGGCGATTTCCCCGTCGTTGGCATCCGTTCCGGCGAAGACGGGCACTCCGGCCGCGAGCAGCGCGGCTACGGACGCACGCGAATGCGCATAATCCAGCTTCACGCCCGGTCTGGTGAGGATCTTGGACAAGGACTCCTCGATCGACAGCGTGGGCACTGCGACCATGTTCTGGCTCTTCATCCGGCTCGTCACTGTTTCGTCCAGTGCACGGTCCATCGGCACGTGCGTGAGCACATCCGGCTTTGCGTCCACCGCCATGACCGCGGCTGGGTAGACGGCCGCGTGCACTACGGCCAGCTTCTGGTGCCTGTGGGCCTCGACGACGAGCGCGTTCAGCGTCTCCTGACTGGGTCCTATGGGGAAGTCCGCAATCAGCTTGATATAGTCCGCCCCGTCGTGGTTGACCCGGTTCGCGACAAACGTTGCAGCCTGCTCTGGGCCAGTCAGCAGCGCGTCGTCCGGCAGGCCCGGCAGCATCTGGCTGTGACGACTGCCCGGCGCGGTCGCAGGGACGCCTGCGGTTCTGAGATCGGCGAGATTGCGCTTCGCCGCGTACTGGCGGATCGAGCGCCAGAGGTCCCGCGGCCAGGACGCCATGTCCAACGCGGTGGTGACGCCCCATTCGGTGAGTCTGCGCGCGCTCTCGGGCTTCTTGACGTGGACGTGGCAGTCGATCAGGCCGGGGAGGAGGATGCCGCCTTCTCCGTCGATAATCGCATTATTCTCGACCAGTCCGTTTTCTTGTCCTTGTGCTTGTCCTCCTGACGGCGCTGTTGTCGAATCATCATTGATTGCCTCGATATTGTCCCCCTTGATGAGGACGGTCACGGGTTGCTGGCTGATGGCGTGTCCGTCGAAGATGTGAACGTTTATGATGGCGAATCTTTGGGTGTTGGGGGGCATTTTTGTACAGTACAATACGTGGATGAGAGAGGAAGAAGAATTGATATTTAGGATATTTTATTGCTTCTTGAAGACAACCGAAGTCTTCTTCTCAGCAAAAGTCATTCCCCTTGCTTTTTATTATATATCCATCCATTGGTACCAGGATCCTACTTACTAAACTAAGTGCCGCGTAAGCTCTCGCTCTCTGGCAGAACCATAATTATGCCGATTGAATTGCTTCATCATGCCTCCATGTCCAAGCCAGGTATCTTTTATAGAGATGTAGTCCAGACGAACCAATCAAAGCACGTCAGTGCCATTCCTATTTGGGTAATTCTGGGTTCGACCAATCATATGCATGGGTCTGTTGTGGGGATTGGATGTCACTCCATGAAATATACCTACCTACATGGACATGTTCATACCTAAGTAGCATAGATGTTATGCATAAATTTCGGGATTATATTCGCTATGAACGTTGTGCTGATTTGTGTCCGGTTTTCTTGTGTAACTAGACTGACTGGTGGATTTGATACGCTACAAGATCCTGGTATAGAGAGAATTGATGGCCTGTGTGGATGTTACGTGGTGGGATAGTCCGTTGACTGACTGCTGGCTTTACTGGAACTCCTTGTGAAGGATTATTATGATGATTATGGTTATGATGATGATGTTGATGATGATGAGAGGAATCGAGACTTAAAGAGTTCACGGCCTCACCCCGTGACCACGCGCCTACGCGCTCTTTCCTAGTTAGGCAATTACCTCTCCAGTGGACGTCCTCTCAACTCTTCCCTCTCCGTATCCCTTCGAGTTCTCCGAATAAGACTACATGGAAGCTCCAACTATTGCAATTTGAATTCCTCTTTCATTGCTGATCCACATACACATCTCCTGTCTAGCCGTCAGTCTACCATGCTTCCAAAATTTCTCGTTGGCAGCTACAAACGCTACAAAGCGGACACGGACCTCTTCACCGCATGGCTCGTGGAAACCGCGGCCAAGGCTGGTCATCAGCTGGAACTTGGCCGCCAAACAACTGAAGAGCGAGTACTCATCTTTCTGCATGCAAGCTGCTGCTGATGGGACGTGCGTGAACAGCCTTTACCGGATTCCCCTGGCGGAGCTTACAACCCTCGCGAGGGCTGTTGCAAAAGCTGCCATCACCGTTCCATCCCACATTGCTGACGTCGCTCGTCGAGCGATCAGTAAGAGAAAGCAATGTGCGGTCTGGTTTCAGAACCGAACCGACGCGTGCAGCGGCGAGGTTCAGGCCAATGTGGCTCACAGTCATTTTATCAATGTCCTTGAAGAGGTGTTGGCATTGTTGGGTGTCGCAGGTAGAGCTTCTCTCCAGAGGAAGTTACCCAACGACCAATCAATTCTTGCTGACGACTCCAGTGCATCAAGGTCCTCATCCCCATGTCAAAAAACGTTCTTCTCCACTGTCACAAAACCCATTGACCGACCTAGAGAACCGGTTCTCAGCGCTGGAGGTAGAAGAGTCTCGCACCGCCGATGAGGATGCTACTCAGCGTGGACAAAAGGCTCAAAAGACACAGCCCCCTCCACGCTGTGAAATCGATGACCAGTTCGAAGACGGCGGAGCTGAAATTTTCGAGTCCTTCTGCTTGTTGGAAGACATGAGACGCATTCGAGACTTCCTCCAGGCCACTTGGACCGAGTATCGAGAGGCACAGATCGATCTCATGACCGCAGCCGTCACGACCAACACCGCATTCGATCTGGTACGGACCACCTGCGACGACTTTATGGATGCCCACCCCTCTCTACGTGGAAGTATGGTCCTCCCACAACTGATGTATGCCACCGGTTGCATCATGCGTGGTGAGGATCCTGGCAAGAAACACCATCCCGATGACCCATTCAACATCGCCGTGGCGGACATTGCGGAGTGGTGTCTCTTGCACACCACGCTGATCCTCGAATCATTCGTCGGCGTTATCGTACCTGGCTCGATACCGTGGTTCAGAAAGGACTTCTACAAGAGTACGATCTATTCAGGTGGAGACAGAGCCACTATGTCTTTGCGAGAACGATATCACCAGGATAGGCAGGTTCTATATGGCTTCCTTCCAGACTTTGTATTTCTAGAACGCTTCCAGGTCAAGCTCCTGGTAGAAGACGAGTTCACCGGTGGTATCAGGGACATGGTCAAGACGAAGCATGTTCCTGTGTGGCTGGCCTTCGCAGCGCCGGTCATCCTGGATACACATCGAATCCTGGGCCCCAATATCTCCCAGCCATTCCAGGAGCTTCGACTCACGGGCCTGCGGACCAAGAAGACGCTCGATGGGGTTTCTCAACGCTCGCTGTCCATGATCCGTCTGACCTGGCCGACGTGTGACAAGGATATGCGCCGGTTTACCGATACCGTCTACGGCGCCGTCACCGATGACATGTTCGCCATCGCTCCAAAGGAAGCACCCCGGGACGAAGAATTCTCCTTCCTTAAGACGCATCCAATTCTCTGTGGGCTTCTGATGTTTAGCTTTAACTTGAACATGCAACAGATGGGCATACCACACGTCAATTCGTGGGGGTCGGTCGTTTCCCTGGCGTACTTATACAATCTGATTCAACAAACAGGCTTCGAACCCCTGTACTGGGAAGACATGGAAAAGGTCATCGAATTTCACGACGAAAAGCACATATTCATCGGAGGCAAGCCCAAGGATGTCAATGATACCTACAAAAAGCTGTGGCTGGCAATGGGGTTCGCGCCGTCAAGCTTTGCCCCGAAGGGACAGAGAAAGATGATGGACAGGCCCCTCAAGAAGGTCACGCCGCGATTGCTCAAAACCACGTCCGTTGTGGCAGCAGTGTTTCAGGAACGATATTGCGGGAGTGGATCGATCGATCTGTCTGCACGCAATGTCGGGCAGATTCTGGATGATCTTGTAGAGAACCGCGGCAAATGCAAGAACGATGGATTTGCAAAAGATTGCGGGGTCATACGTCGAAAATGGACTGTTGCAAACAGTCTCAGCACTCTGCAGCTGCTGACTGCTCTCCGCGAGCGGCTTGCGGACGAAGAGCCAAAATTGCTCTTCAACTACTTTGGGTTGAAAGAACGCTGCCTGGACCTTCTTCAGGGGTTGCAGAAGGAGCTAGACGGCAAACTGGTTCAATATTTCGGATCCGCGTACCTCAAGGATGAGAAGGATCTCAGTCTCATCGTCAGTTACATCCTTGAGGTCGCGCACGGATCGGCCAGGTCGGCGCGAAGTCTTGGTTTCGCAAAGGGATCCGCCAGGGTGATGAGTAAGATGGTGATGAGGGCAGCCAATGTCATGCAGGACTTCGTTAAGGGAAATGGGGGTGTTGGATGCAAGGAGCTGCGAGCGTTCTGCCGTCAAAAAGGCAAAGTGATGTCCCAGGCTGACAAGACGAGAGAGTCGAAACGGGAGACTCTGTACTGGTTTGCGGTGGATGAGCTCATCGATCTTAAAGAGCTGTCTATGCTGGAGCTGATGCTTTCGGCGCGTCTTCAGAAGGAATATGAAAAGAATCCGTGGGCTTCATAGTCAAACAGCAATATCCAGGTAAAAATATGTGGAGGAGATCGACGTTCATCGTGAGGTGAGATAAATTTGCATGGGATGGTTGACAAGATGACGCTTAACTATGTCTGTGATGTATTCTACATGTCTGCATACTGATACAAAGTTCAGATAAGTGGCTGTATTTCTAAGCTACAATGATTATCATAGTCAAACAGTATTTGCCTCACTCCTTCTGATCAGTTCAATCAAAGATTCAGCGGCCAGCACTGCAAACTCAGCATCGTTGATGGCTCGATCGTCCCGTCGCACTTCGATTCCGCTCCCTTCGAGCTGTTTCTCCAATCCGACAAACAGGGCGGAATCGGCCTCTGGGTCGTGAAACGGTTGCCCCGGCGTGGAAATCATGCTGATGCCCCCTGTTGGCAGCAACACTCGAATCAAGTCGGGCCGGGAGGCGTGCGCACGCAGTTTGCTGGCGATGAAGTCTGCGATGCGAGTACATTCCTCCGGGCTCGTCCGCATCAGCGTCACAGCCGGGTTGTGCTCGTGCAGTCGACGGTTCCCGAACGTCGCTGGTACGGTCTCTCTGGGCCCAAAGTTGACCATGTCGCAGGCCCCGACGCTGATGACCTGCGGAATGCCCGCTTTCGCAGCCGCCGTCAGCCGGTCTGGTCCCGCCGACAGCACGCCGCCGACCAGCTCGTCGGCGATCTCGGTCGTCGTCATGTCCAGCACGGCGTCGAGCTGTCTCTCGCGGACCAGGCGCTCCATGGCCTTGCCGCCGGCGCCCGTCGCGTGGAAGACGTATACTTCGTATTCGTGTGCATGTTTTTCTTCCAGATGCGCGCGGATCGCGTCGACACAGGGCGTCGTGACGCCGAACATGGTGATTCCGACTCGCTTTTTGCCTTTTGCATCCAGATTCTTATTCTGACTGGTATTCAAGCGGCTGTAATACGCCAGCGTCGCGCCCACGATCGCTCCCGCCGCATTGGCCAGGATCTGCCCCAGGATGGTGTTTGCGCCCGCGATGTCGACCACGCTGTACATGAGCGTGATGTCCGTCTCTTCGACGAAGGGCTTGACGTTGCCGCTCGCCATGGTCGACACCATCAGCTTGGGAAATCCCACAGGGAGGGCATCGCGCATGACAGCCGTCGCCAGCGCGGTACCGCTCGACCCGCCCGCGGCGACGATGCCGTGCATCTGGCCCCGGACGTACAAGTCGCGAACGTACGCTGTCGCGCGGGCGATGGTGTGTTTGATGTACTCTGCTCGGGGGAGTTCGGACAGGGATGCGTCTGCATTTGCGTCTGCAGCAGCGAGATCCGCACAGGAGACGTCGATATCGCGATGCTGGACTGGCGTAGAGCCGATATCTAGTAGCAGAACTCGGCAGGCGCCGTTCTGGACGATCTGCTCGCGCAGGAAGAGCGTCTCGGCGAGCTTGGTGTCGCATGTGCCGAGGACGAGGATTTGGGGGCGTTGTTGGTCGGACTGCATGGTGGATGGACTGACAGACAGTAGATAATAATAATGATAATAATAATCTGGACAGGTCTGTCAACTACATCGTCGAGGATAGATAAATCGCTAGGTATATAGCTAGCTGCAGCGATGCATTGAAGTATTTATTTATTTATTTATTATTGACGTATTGGAATTCCTAGCTTCATCGGAAGGTAGCAGGCAGGTAAGGTCTGGTCTGTCTGGTCTGGCGCAAAACCCCGCATTTTTCCTGCTGATTACGCGCGTCATAACTTGACTGGTTGCTGCTGCAGGTGATCAGAGTTATTACCTAGGTATAGTAGTACAGGGAATACGACACATTATTGCCTGGTCTTTATTTTTAGTAAATGATATCACCCCGCATTTAATATCGCATCTCCGCCTTTTCTCCGCGCTCCCCGGATTTTTAAGTCAGTCCGGCTGTTAAGTTAGTTTGCTGATTAGTGTCGCTCACTGTCTTGTCGTCTTTGTCCTTATTTTCTTTCTTTTCTTTTCTTTTTTTTTTTAGTTTCTCTATATATAATATATACTGCTGCTAATTAATTGGCTATATCCTCTAGAGTGTATAAGCATATAAGTATACTCTATTTAACCTCTTAAAAACAAATCCTCTCCTAAGATAGATTATTGTTGCTAATAGCAGAATTATTATTATTAGTATGGGGGCAAGTAATGTACTGTACATATCTAACCTGTCATGTGTAGAGAATACTTTTTCTTTTTCTTATCCCCCCCGCTTTTTTTTTTGACTGACGTCCTAGGAATCGTAACGTTACTTCAAGAATGACTTAGCAGATGCTATTAGGGGGAAGTTACCTAGGGGCTGACCTAGCTATTAATATCAAATCTAATTTAAATTTTACATTCTCAAGTGAGACATTCACCAGGGGTTTTACATAAAGAATTATTACTGGAGGTTTTATGTGTCGTTCTTCTCTGTCTGATACAATTAAAAAGTCATCTAGTGGGCATACTGAGACTATACGGACGCCGACAGATGCTAGCGAATCAAGATAAGCACACTCACAGAGTATCCTGCCTATACCGGATATCTCCATGGTTGCAGCCTGACCTAAGGTAGATATCGAGCCTATGGTGATGTAAACCTGACTGTGCTACCGTGGGTCAGTCCGAAGCTTTGCCTCTAAAAGAGACTCTTACCTCGTACATATATACACCCAACGTTGGTGACGAACCTCATTACTATTGTAATCAACTATCACAACTATCCAGTTCTATTGACATATTCAATCAACTCTTAGATGGCAAAGTTCCGTCGAATAGGAGCAGGCTTCTGCGGGACTGTCTGGTCTCCTCCCTCCCGGATGTTCTCTCCGAGTATGCCTTCAAGAGGGAAGATGGAGGTCCAGGAAGGTCTCTGAGAAGTGACTTCGAGATGCACAGATTGGTCCTGAGCAGTCTCAGTCGGCTGACAGAGCGACCCCTCCAAGTCCCTTCCTGTCACCGCTTTATCGCCAACGACGACGACGAATGGTGGAGTGCGAGCCTCGACAGATTCCCTCCCGGCTATTCGCCTTGCAATGTGATTCAATCGCAGAGGATCCCGCCTGTCCCTCAACAGGTCAGAGAATTTCTGATCGACATGTACTGCCCAGAGTCTCTCAGACCAGAGATCAAGGCCAGTGATGCCAATAAAGACTGCCTCATCCGGCCTTATCTCGGCAGGCGACGCGTTAATACCAACAGACACCAACAGTCCAAGTTCCAGGCTTTTTCACTCAGGAGCTTTCCCCTCCATCTAGACCAGATGGAAGAGATAGGCATCTCTTTTTCTGACAGAGAGACGTATGCGAGAATGATGGCCAGGGCTCTTGCCCTGATGCACTGGGACGCCAAAATCGATGCAAACGACTTCGAGTTTGTCATCGCACCGCCGCCAAACACTGACCCAACCCGTAACTATTATTCTCCAGTCATCTCGAATGTCCCTGGCGATCATACGATCTGGATTCTTGATTTTGACTGCTGTCGGAAAATGACCATGGATGAGAGTGGCGTTAAACAAGCGGTTAAAGCTTTTCTTCGAAACGACCCTTTCTATCCTCGACCAGACTGCTGTGAAGTATTGTGGGAGGCGTTTCGGGATGAATACCTCCAGACTAGTGTCCGTATCATTGACAACAACCACAGAAAAGGATGCCTCCTCCCTTTGTCTTTTGTAGAAGGAATAGAAGAAAGAAGCTCGTGTCTTCACCAAGAAGCCACTAGCTAGCTAGCTTCCTTCCTTAGTGGATAATGAATGCACCAAGTGAATTGAGCATGACATGAAGATATGTGAATGAATTTTCACAGTGACAGTGACTATGGTGACTGCATTCAAAAAAAAAAGGTGAGCATATAATTCGCCTCTTGACCATGCGCAGAGATCAGGTTATCATCCTTAGATTTTTTTTTTCATCTTAATACGCTTTTCGACGGAAATCCCTTATCACCTCGTGGCTTGCCCAGCTTCTCCAGTCGTCGAAAAGAAAGTAGAACTGATGAATCGTTTTCATCTAGGACAAGCTCGAACTAAATTTTTTTTTCAAGTAAAAGTAGTACAAACTTTACGGCTTCGCATCCTGGTCTTTTTTTCTAGCCCCAACCTGGCAACTGCCTGGCAACTACGAGGCAACTTGACTAAATGAAAGATCGTGCCTGTGAACTTGTTTCCAATGTGGAAAGATGCCTGACAATAATCAACGACGTCATATCCGAGCGGGAGTCTCCATCACAAATCGACGATGACGAGTTGCACGTCCGCCTATCTCCTGGACATTACACCACGGTATGTGTAATTCCTCAATAATATTTTCATCTGACGACTAATTCGTGAGAGAACAGATGGACAAATACGGTGGAATCCTGAGCAGTGAGACCGCTACCAATGAAAACTGGGAAAGCCTGAAGGAGAGGCTTCCGCCAGCCATCCAGAGATTCGTGCGCTTCACCGGGGCCGTTTGGAGCTGTGATGTTACCGAAGACATTGATGTCCCAATCCCCTTGTTTATTGCCCAAGCACCAGTAGTCATCCTCCCTCTGGTTTGGAGCCCGGTGACTACAGTCGTGCACTTGCGCGACCCGCCTTCAGATCCACTGAGCAATACACCGATCGATCCAACCAAGCCTCTCAGCGAATCTGTCGCGCTAAAGGCCTTTGAGACTTTTCCGGCGTCTGTCGCGTTTCTTAAATTCCTTGATGGGATGTTCGTTGTGATATATCCAGAAGATACCGACTGCTCAGACATGATTATCTAGAAGATACCGACTGCTCAGACATGATGGATCTTATCCCAACCCAGTTCGGCGGGTTGCCAGTGGACGTGGCTACAGACAAGATGACACCCTGCATCGAAACAGACGAGATTACACCCTCCACTAAGCCTGCGGAGCCGGCGGATCCGGTTGTGCGGTCTGGCGCTCAGGGCCCTTCCAAAGGGTCACCACAAGTCGAATTGTATCCTGGAAGTCGCTTAACGGTCCGGGGGCTGTTGACAACACAGGCGAGCGCAGGAGTCCTCGTTGATACTGGCAATGGCGAAGTTGCGCTTACCACGGTGAGCCACCTGCCGCTTTTACATCAAAGGTGCACGCGGAAGGGCATAAAGGCATTTTCTCTCAAGCTAGATCGGCCCAAGACTGCTGTGGGGTTGACGGTGTACTCCGACAATAATGAATCTCCTGTTAGTTGAAGCCGACACCAGAGAGAAGTTTGTTATATTGATTAGATTATGATTAGGTCGCCCATGTCAATCGAATCTTTGACGACGAAGCGCATACCAAAGACTATCCGACAGGATATACCTTTGGTCTAGCATTCCTCAAACCTTTGGTACCGATCGTAATGCACCTGGGCCAACCTCCAAACAAGAGGAGATTCCGCCCGAAGGCTTCACCCCTTCCGTTTAACGAGCTGCTAAGACTCATGTCACCAAGCATGGGCTCCGATGTTGCAGTTGAAGGCAGGGCTTTACCGTCTGGGTTTGGTACCGCCGTAGGAGAAGCATTTGTGAAAGCCAATATCAGATTTTGCAACAATCTTGCGGACAGAGAAAAGAAGTCCACATCCAACGCAGAAAAACAGCTGTCTCGCTGCACTCTCTGGAGGATGGCTGGGCCGCATCGGTCGCTGGGCACTACCAGTAGTTCCCCCGTGGAGGTGGTTAGTACCGGCGAAATACTTGGATTCCAGTGTTGGGAATGGGCCAAGAGACGTGGAATACCCCCCGTGTGGGCTCGAGACACCTACGATTTGACTCGTGATGACAAGACGCTGGCAATGAGATACCCTTTCTACGGCATCTATGATCTCCCTGACGAGGTAGAGAGGATGTCAATTGTCGAACAGTCGTAATCGGCCTCTTTGAGCTTTGTTTGGCGAAGGAGATAAGAAACGATGAATAAAAAGGGGTATGGAAGTACGACGGCTAGGGCCTTTTTAATTTTGCTTTTTTCCTCTTCACAAAATGGTGAAACGGAATGAAGTATGTACAGTGCTCTACACGTGGCTGCTGTTATAGTTTCCTTCATTGCTATGCGTATCATCAGCCCAAAAACTCGCATCGTTGAGATAGAAGCTCGCAGCTAATGATGGACGAGATCTGTTACTTTCCAATCTGAAAAAAAAAGGCATCCTTCTCCATAAAGCTTGCAACTTAAGATTCGAAACCGTCAGCCAGCAGGAGTCAGAAGTTTGTTAACAGATCTTGCTGAGGTGATGGCTGAGTTAGGTCGAATTTTACCTGTAAAAGAAACCTAGCCCACGTGGTCAAGCTAATAGTATAGTATAGTACAGTACAATAGTACTGTACTGTAGATAAGTGACATGAAACATTACCTGGTCGAAATGATATCACCCCGCATATCGATCCCCGCCTTCTCCGCGTTCCCCGGACCGACTCGGACTCAAGTCTGTCCGTCCGGCAGTTTGCTGATCAGTGTCAGTCTTGTCGTCCTTTTTGTCTTTGTTTTTGTCTCCTTTCATCCACATACTGCTGCTAATTATCTATATCCTCTAGAGTGTACTACAGTATGCCCCGTCCAACCTCTCGAAAAGAAATCCTCTCCCGACTAAGACAGGTCATTGCCGATGGCGGAATCATTGTCGGCGCGGGGGCAGGTATGTAGCATCCTAACCTGAGAATACTATTTTTTTCCCCTCTTTTTGACTGACGTCCCAGGAATCGGCCTCTCCGCCAAATCCGTCGAACAAGGCGGCTGCGACCTGATCATCATCTACAACTCGGGCCGGTTCCGCATGGCGGGGAGAGGGTCGCTGGCGGGACTGATGCCGTATAGTGATGCTAATGCGGTGGTTGTTGAGATGGTATTATCCCCCAGACTACACAGACATATATATCTACTACTGTATACTGTATGTATACTGCATACTGATGATGACAGGCCCACGAAATCCTCCCCATCGTGCAAAACACCCCCGTCCTCGCCGGCGTCTGCGGCACCGACCCCTTCCGCGACATGTCGACGTTCCTGGCCCAGCTGAAAGATCTCGGCTTCGCGGGCGTGCAGAACTTCCCCACCGTCGGGCTCATCGACGGCAAGTTCCGGCAGAACCTCGAAGAGACGGGTATGGGGTTCGACCTCGAGGTCGAGATGATTCGGCTTGCGGCCCAGCGCGGAGATCTGCTCACGGCGCCGTACGTGTTTACCGTCGAGGAGGCGGAGAAGATGACCCGTGCGGGAGCGGATATCCTCGTCGCGCATGTCGGGCTCACTACCAAGGGGAGTATTGGGGCTGAGACGGCGATCACTCTCGATGATAGTGTTCGCATCATCCAGGATATCCGCGATGCGGCGGTCAAGATCAATCCGGAGATTATTGTCTTGTGCCACGGGGGCCCGATTGCTGAGCCTAAGGATGCTGAGTATGTGCTCAATAGGACCAAAGGCGTACATGGCTTCTTCGGTGCTAGTAGTATGGAGAGGTTGCCTGTTGAGGTTGCCATTAAGGAGAATGCGGAGGCCTTTAAGCGGTTGAGGATTGCGAATAAGACGTAAAGAAAAGGGATTAACGGGTCAATTCTCTACTCTAGCTTTATACTACCTTTATACAGTACAGTTATATCAGAGCCTGCCACTCTTGCCAGAATCCCTCCCAGAAATCCTCGTCCATGCTCAGTAGTGTCTCCCCAGTCCACATCTCCCCCAGAATGGACGGCTGGGCCGGCTGGGACAGCTGCCGGTGCTGCATCTGCTCCTCGGCTCGGATAGCCTCGTTGAAGTTCTGCTTCAAGGCGCCCATCTTCTTCGAGAGCTCCGCCAACAGATCATGCCGATAATGCACATAATTCCCATCCTGGCCAATGCCGCTCTTCTTTGCAGCCTGCCTCGCCTCGCTGGCGTTCTTGATAATCCGGTCCAACATCCCCGGCACGTCCAGCTTGCTGCGCACGTATTTGAGATCCCACCCCGGAACGTCCAGGAAGAGGAGTTTGCGTATAATGATCATCATGTGCCCCACTTGCAGCCAGGGCGTCATGCTAAGATGGATATACTCCTCTGGTTGGATGGTGAAAAAAGCTTCCACCAACGCCGCTGCTGCCTCGAGGCACGCATACAGTGACTCGACTCGCTGGAACGGATCGTTGTCGCTCAAGACCCCTGACCGAGACGGGGTGTCATATATAGCAAATTCGTGGAGAAACATCTCGGCAGAGTGATAGTGCATCAACAGCAGATCTAAACCGTCAGCGTTGTTCTCATCCATAGTATAGGTGCTGACATACTCCTGTTGCGGACATCCCCCCATGACTGCTTCACAGAGTTCAGCTCGCTCTGTATTGACGCGATATGCATGCCAAAAGGTGCTCGCAGCTTGTACTGGTCGTCAAGCACATGCTGTCGGATTATGTTCACAACGCGCTGGATGCGAACGAGCTGGACGAGATAGTTATCATCTGGGTATTGCTTAGCATCGACCAGCGCCTGACAGCATTCTTCGACGTAAGGAGTATAGGGCAATGGCTCTAGCCCTCTCAGATGCGAAGAGAACCTAATAATGTCAGGACTGCCCCAAGGACAACGTCTGAGATAACTTACAATGATGACAAGTAGAAGCACCCCAAAAACGTTCTCCTTTCTTCCAACGTCCCACGCAACGTTTCGAAAACTTTCGATCCTTGAAGAACCTTTCTCATCACGTCAGGGACGGCCTTGTATTTGTTTATTGGTAGTGGTCGATTCAGACCAAGATCTGCCACCAAGGCAATAGCCAGTTGGAGGAGATTGGTCAGCTGTCGACCTGTGTAAAACAGATTCAGATACCTACACTGAAGTTAGTTCATTCGAGCGGTAAGAACTGGTCCTGCAATACCACGAAATGTACACGAGGAGACCTTGCAAAAGGTCCAGAGACTTCTCGCCATCAAAGAGCATGCGCCGGCTCAGGTGCTCGATGATCTCTTTTCCTAGCGCACTCTGCCGGCCGCTATCTCTGTGGAAGGCGGCCACCAAAATGACATCCAGCAGAAAAGGCTTGGTTCTGCCGAGCTCTTCGGCGGAGATGTGGTCGTCGATCACTACGAAAGGGAAATACCTGGCCATGGATGTTTTGAATATAGTAAGATAAGTATCTTTGTCCGATTTGGAAAATGTATTTTGATCAGAGGTGGCGCTGTGCTCCAGCAAAGGGTCTCGTGTTGGAGGCATCGGTGCAGCCGCTTCCTCCGCCAGACCTTCCTCTTGCAGAGGCCTGATGCAGAGAGTAGCTGACGGAGTCTGTGTCATGGATACCGGGGACGGAGCGGGATATGCGGAATTGGATGGTTTGCTGCTCTCCTGGTCTTCGGCGGGAGCATCGTGAGAAGACTTTAGCAGATTGACGATGTCGTCCAACTTTCGCTCCAACTGAGCCACCCGTCTGAGATTCGTTAGACAGTGTTCACAATTCTTAAAAACACTAAACTTACGTCTGCCTGGGCGCGGTCTTGCGTTTCCGCCTTGCCTTCCGTTCCTGGCCAACGCACTCCTTTTTGAGACGAGAACACCTATACCAGACGCCTCTAGATCAGTATATGCACCATTCCGTACCACTGTCAGCCTACCTCTCGCATTTTGAACGGTCAACCTCCGAGGGAATACATTTTGCCTTGGCGACTGCGCAGGGCCGGCATGCCCGGGGTCCTCCCCCGCGATGCCCGGGCTGTACGACGTCAAGGTTGTGTCTGCCCAACGCATCCATAGCGCTTGAAAACGGACCAGGAAAACATGAACAAACTCCGACAGAACGGAGATGGGTTGAAATTGATTACTTTCCTCATGAGTTGGGGCGCGATGGCAGTTAAAACGGAGGGCGGGGACGGAGTAAAAAAGGAAACCTCCGGCTCCGGTTCCAAATCGGGAAGGCACGCCCGAACAGGCAAGCCCTAACTCTCGAGGTCGACAATGGAAGTCGCGATTCTGCTGCCTCCTTCCCAGACAGCGGTGTGCGTCGTTTCAACATCTCAGCAACTCCTCGAGTGGAAATCCAGGAGAAGTGCGCTCTCACTATGGACAGCAGCCTGTCCAGGACGGACGAAAAGACTGAGGCACACGAGAGAGCGGAGAGACAGAGTCAGCAAAATGACGAGCCATTGGAGACTCCATCAGGCATCAGATTATACCTGATCTTCGTAGCGCTGATCTTTGCTGCGTTTCTGGTCTCCCTCAACGCTTCGATTGTCTCGACGGTATGGCACCAAGACGAATCCACGTTGCTCGAACCAGATAGTCTCTGATATTGACTTCTAGGCCACCCCGTCCATCACGAATGAGTTTAATGCGATATCCGACATAGGATGGTACGGCAGTGCATATCTGCTGGCGACGTGTTCCCTACAGCCGCTGATGGGAAAGTTCTACGCCCATTTTCCTGCCAAGAATGTCATCATGACTGCCATCTCCATCTTCGAACTCGGCTCCCTTCTTTGCGGTGTGGCAACCTCGTCGAATTTCTTTATCGTTGGCCGCGCTGTTGCGGGCACTGGATCCTCTGGGATCCTCAGTGGAGCTCTGAATATAATGGTTGCATCCGTGTCGTTGGAAAAGAGACCTTGTAAGTTATACACGTTCGTCTGCTTACGAACGTAACTGAAGTATGAAGTGGTGAATGGTATCAATTTTGCTATCTCTGCCACCGGGAACGTGATCGGGCCTCTGATCGGGGGCGCCTTGACGCAACACGTGAGTTGGAGATGGTGTGAGTGAAATTAGCCCTTTCCTGCCAGGATTCTGTTGATTGAGGTGAAGGTTTCTACATAAACCTTCCGTTCGGTGGCTTGACCTTGCTTCTGCTCTTCCTCGTCAACGTTAGCGACGCTCGGTCCGAAACCAATCGCAATCTCGACCTGGTCACAACTCTCCGGCGAATCGATTTCGCCGGTTGCGCCATGTTCGTCCCGGCGACGATGATGTTCCTTCTGGCGTTTGAATGGGCTGGATCTGACTACGGCTGGGATTCGCCCACCATTATTGGCCTGCTCTGTGGGTCGGTCGTCACCATCTGCATCTTTGGATTCTGGCAGCACCGGATGGGTGAGAATGCCATGATCCCGCTGAGTCTGCTCTCCAAGCGGGAGGTCCTCTTCAGTTGCTGCACGGCCTTTCTCCAGATGGGTACGCTGCTGC
Source organism: Rasamsonia emersonii CBS 393.64 (assembly GCF_000968595.1). NCBI lineage: Eukaryota > Fungi > Ascomycota > Eurotiomycetes > Eurotiales > Trichocomaceae > Rasamsonia > Rasamsonia emersonii. The sequence goes on along the minus strand of NW_013562625.1, from coordinate 70,575 downwards.
TCTTCTCGTATTTCTTGCCGTTATGGTTCCAGGTCGTCAAGGGGGCCAGTCCGACGATGAGCGGGGTGATGAATCTCCCGATCATGTTGAGCCAGTCGCTGCTACTGGTCTTGTCAGGTATATCACGTAGGTCTTACTTTTTCGTCGTTGGCTTTCTGATTTCTGACTATAAGACAGTTAGCAAAATCGGATATTATATCCCGTTTGCCGTTGTCGGGGGTTCCTTGACAGCCATCGGAGCCGGCTTGTTGAGTACTCTCACTCCTACCAGTAGCGCAGGCAAATGGATCGGATATCAGATATTTGTTGGAGTCGGTCGAGGAATGGTCCTTCAAGTGGTAAAGCCGGGTTTCTCATCAACTCAAGAATTACTGCAATTCTAACAAACAGCTAGCCTCTCACCGCCGTCCAGGCCGTCGTCCATAGAGATCAATTACCGCTTGGATCCGCTCTCATCATGTTTTGCGCGTACTTTGGCAGCGCGCTGTTCGTCAGTCTCGGCGAGACTGTCTTCATCAACCGGCTGCTGCCAGCATTGCACCAATATCTACCCCATGTTCCACCAGAAAGCATCATCCGCGCTGGAGCGACAAATGCCCGATCGGCCGTGCCGGCGTCAGATCTGCCAGGGTTGATTCTTGCGTACAATCAAGCCATTACTCAGACGTGGGTGAGTGGCAGTCATCCTTTGAAATAAAGAGCTCATCATTGACTGATGCTTAGTATCTATCGGCCGGAGGCTCCACCCTTGCTGCCCTCACCAGCCTAGGGATGGGCTGGAGAAACATCAAAGACAAGAACGAGTAATTATCTTTTCTGCGAGCAGGAGTTGGCTAGAGTGCATGATTTCTTGGCTGTCTCCCTGGTTATAATTATTAGAACTTAGTACATAATTATCTTCTCATTAAGACATAGATTTGGCTCTATGATTTTTTTTTTCCTTGATTTTTTATCCTAGGTAGAAAGTGATGTGGGTGAGTGATCCTAGGCCCTAACATTCCTGAGCGGGGCTTATGGTCGAGATGGAATTCATCCCTTCAAAGTCCAAACTTTTTCAATCCAGAGTGCTTTTTCTCAGACGATAGGTTCGAGGATCCATGTCTAGGTCTATGCCTGGCCTCGTGTCATTCTAATAAGCGGCAGTCGACGTTGGAATGCGACAGACTTCACAGCCGCGGCGTGATATGTGTGGTTTTAAAACGTAGATAACTTACCCTGTGACGACTGGGCTAGGCTTAAAACTTAAAAGGCTGGAGATAACTTTACATATCCTTAGTTATGCAGGATAAAATAAATAAATAAATAAATACTTTATCCTCAACTTGGAATGTGCCAAACTGGATCTGGTGTTACGTTACTGACGATGACCCCGCCTCCGCTGATGTTCCTTTACTAAGGAGGAGCATTATTCGCACACACTTTTCACTTTTGTTCTGACGCTGACGTTGATTGGTAGGTAACTGGTCATGGGTCGTTCTGATAGAGGACAGATGTCAGGTCTTTCTGTCATGTTATGCCATGTCATGTCATATCAGTTTAGCAAGCCACCCATCAACAGGGGGCGGGGCAGTCCCTTCATTCACAGGGAGGGTTTCTTGACAGAGGCCTGGGAAAGCTGTAACCAGCCTCTGGCTTTTTTTTTTTGCCCTTCTTCAAGAAGCTAAGGTTCTAGCCCTTTTAGCCCTTTTGTTCCTTGAATGAATTTCGTCAGTAAAAAAGAAAAAAATAAGATAGAAGTCTGGGCAGTCTAGACTGGACTGGACACAATTTGAACGAATACACTCAATTGTTTATTTTATTGTTGTCATTCCGAACGGAGGCAAGGCAGGTAGGGCTATCCCTTAAGTACCTAGGTTCTCTCAGCATAGCATCTCTATAAAGGCAGGAGCAGATCCTTCTTATTATCACCGGTCTTTGAATCTCTCCACACTCGATACACGTCAGCTACCTACCTACCTGGTTATATCTTTGTCTTATCTTCCATTGACAGGTACCTAGGCGGTGGACTCCTAATCTGAATAAATAACCCTTCTGAATTTCAGATTTTGAAGTCGCTCTTGAGAACACAGAAGGGATCTTCTTTTTTTTTCGACCAAAGTCGACAAGATGGTCTCCTCACGGCTTCTCCTTGGACTTGCTACAGTTTGCTGCGTTGTGCAGGCCTATCCGATTCGATCGGATGAGGATCATTCTCATACCCACTCCACAGGGTTGATGACTCGATCGCCCGATGCGGTAGGTTTGCGATAGTTGACTCTGTCATCATGGTCAAGATTTCTAACGACAATTTTTATTTCGTATGTATGCAGAGACTCAAAGACCCGTTCGACGTCGACTGGTTCCTTCACAGCTTACACGCCTTTATCCCCACGAAGGGTGATCTCAGTCAATGGATCGACACTGTCATCCACGACAGCCTCCATTACGATGATGATAATGGCAGCGATGGCGACGATGGCAATAAGGATAATGATAAGAACAACGAAGTTCATGTCGAGAACGGCAACAAAAACAGTAACAACAATAACAACAATCCCCCTCCTGCTGCGACACCTGCCCCGCAGGGTGATGGGAAGAATGCGACCAATAATCCATCAAATGACGATGCCAAGGATAAAACTGACGATCTTTTTGACGTCCCCTCGCTGCTGTCGTCGCTGAGCTCGCTCTTCAAGGGGCTCAATGCCGCTGATGAGATCGTCCCAAGTTGAAACAACATGAATCAATCACTGTGACTTGAAAGATCCACGAGAGGAAAGATTTCTGTTAAAATCGAGTGTATTATTGGGTAGGTTAATGGACTGGGCAGGCGAAGGCGTTTGTTTGTTTGTGTTCGTGAGGGACCATTATTATTGACGAGAAACGATACCATGACGATCTATTGATATATTCTTGCTATTTCTCTTTCTGCGTTCTGTTTCCATTGAAGATCAATCACGTGGACCTGGAGTCTGGTATCGGTGATCTAATAACGAGCAATATTAGTAATAGCAGTCAATTTCAGATTCACACCTCTTATCGCAGTCTTCTCATTTGGATGGCCTTGTACGGAAGAAATCTTCAAGTCCAGATTAATTCCGACAACCAGAAACGGTTATAACTCCGTACTATAATCTAGCCTTTCGAAGCTTTTCTTAGCTCGAAGCGCGTAAAGAGTCACAATTGTCTCTGGCTCCACTTGTCGGTCGGAGTTTAGACAAGTCCGCAGGCATGGATCGGCGCCTGAAGTAATCGGCCGGCAAATCCCGTGCTGCGGGGCTGCGCTTTAGCTCCATGAGGCACCGCCGCACCAGCCTGCTACCAGGCTCCGGCATGACGAAGTTGACGTCGATGCTGTCGTCGAACCGGGCATTGTGAGTGGGCGGATTTCGTCCGCTAATTCTAAGATGGAGAAATCTCTATCCTTTGGAGGCCTAGCATTTGGTGGTTCTGCCGTCGGGGAAAGCATCGAATTCGAATCTGGAACCACCACCTGCCATCATAGTATAGTGGGGTATATAAGGGTGCCTCCGTATCGCCCTTCTCGAGATCTTGTTCAGCAGACAGCAGCCACGCAGTCTTATCTTTATTATCGTTGAAAATTTCCCAATCGCTTCTTGCAGGAAATCCTTCTCTGAGTGTCTACGCTAAATCTCTCAACATGCCTACTCTTGTCGGAAAAGAAGTTGGTACCACGGGCTACGGCCTCATGAGTACGTCTGACCACCCTCCTGTTTGTTCTGCGCGCAGTCGACTGTTCCTGGTACTGACCATCCATCGCTTGAATGCGAATACAGGGATGACATGGAATCCTCAGCCTCCCTCCAAGGAAGTATGCTTTGAGACGCTGAACACCGCTCTCGACCTCGGCGCCAACTTCTGGAACGCCGGCGAGTTGTATGGCACCCCGGACTACAACTCCTGCCACCTGCTCCACGAATACTTTACCAAATACCCTGAGAAGTCCGACAAGGTCGTTCTGAGCATCAAAGGAGGCTTGAAACGCGGTACACTCATCCCCGACGGTTCCGAGGAGAATATCCGCCGCAGCGTCGACGAATGCTTGAGGGTCCTGGGCGGCACCAAGTCGATTGACATTTTCGAATGCGCCAGACAAGACCCCAACACGACAGTCGAGCAGACGGTCACTATTCTAGCCCAGTTGATCAAGGAAGGCAAGATCAAGGCTATCGGTCTCAGTGAGGTCGACGCTGAAACCATCCGACGGGCGTACGTATCTACCCATCAAGATTGCGACTGAAGAATCCAAAAATGGACATGCATCTGACAGATTGGTGCAGGCACAAGGTCCACCCCATTGCCGCTGTGGAGGTGGAGTTTTCGCTCTGGGCGACCGACATCCTCCACAACGACGTTGCCAAAACCTGTGCAGAGCTCAACATCCCTATCGTGGCCTACTCCCCCTTGGGCCGAGGCGTCCTGACCGGCGAGATCAACAAGTTCACCGATATCCCCGAGGGTGATTTCCGACGACTCCTTCCCAAATATCAGGAGGGCACTCTGCATGAAAACCTCAAACTGGTCCACGCCGTGGTAGACTTGGCGAAGCGCAAGGGTGTTGCTCCCGCCCAGATCGCTCTGGCCTGGATCCGGACGCTCAGCAACCGACCTGGCATGCCGACCATCATCCCGATCCCAGGAGGTACCACCAGCGACAAGGTCACACAGAACACGGAGGGGGTCCAGACTCTGTCGGACGAAGATATGGAGGAGATCGATAAGATCCTGAAAATGTACGAGGTCAAGGGGGCCCGATACCCAACAGCTACGCCCTAACAGAGTAGGGTGCACAGATAGTTCTAGGGATATCTGATAACAGCATGTTCAATACCTAGATGTATATATGTATGTACATGCGTCTATAATGAATTCAATATGACAGCTAAAAGCATTGGATCGCAACGAGTTTCTAATGTCAATAATCTGTACAGCAATTAGCAAAATGCGTGTCAACACTAGATGCCACTGTGCGAGAAAAGAAAATAAAATTGCATCAGATCAAGTGTAGAATGTGTCCACATACAATTTCACCCAATGAGGGGAAATTGTCAGTATTGCAGAATTCACTTTTTGCTCATCATAAAAGAAAAAAAGGACGAATAAAAAAGAAGTGAGCAACAGAAATAGAACTTACCTACAAAAGAGCTATGACACAATAGTATTGTTTACACCACGCGGCACGTTAACACCATAGATAGAACGGTGAAAAGTGACAGACAAACCGATATGAAGCAATATGGATACTTTGCAATAGCAGGAAATCACCTGCCGGACTCACCGAACAAAGCACTGGCCCAAATGTGGTGGCTGGTGTTGCATGACGGTGGGAAAGTAGCGGAAGAAAGAAAAAAAAGTTGGAACAAAGGATGCGTTCAAAATAGCCTCATCACGTGCTGCCGCCTGTACTCGACAACGCTCGACGCTGTCGAAGCGCGCCTGAGGGAGGGCCTCCAACTCGACGCTACCTTCCGATCTCTTCACTGTCCATCGCCCTCTCGTCACTCTCATACGAGACACTCCGCAATCTTTCTGTCTTCCCATTTCAATTCACCATGGCAGAATCACCAGGCTCCCCCCTCTCCTCCATCGCCTCGGATGACCTGACCGAGGACATCAAGCTGGACAAGGACGAACAGTCCCCATCCGCGTCGAATATGCCCCCTTCCAAGCGTCGTCGCACGGGAACTGCCTCCTGGGACCCCCATACGCCCGACATGATGTCCTCCGTCCACGAGGAGAACCTCCCGACCTCACCCTCGACCTCCATCTCGTCCGATACCTCCGGCGACATCCCCAATTCCCCGAGTCTGGTCGCGCTCATTGGCGGCGGCCAGGACGATGACTACAGCGGCCAGGGCGGCGACCAGGTGTCCGTCTGTCGCTGGGATGGCTGCGAAGCAGGCGATCTGGGCAACATGGACGACCTCGTCGAACACATCCATCGCGACCACATCGGGACTCGACAGAAGAAGTACTCGTGCGAATGGATCGACTGCAGTCGGAAGGGCCAGACGCATGCCAGTGGCTACGCACTGCGAGCACACATGAGAAGCCACACGCGCGAGAAGCCGTTCTATTGCATGCTGCCAGGTAAGTCGTTGGAATATATACAACAGAGCAATCCGCGATTGAGCAATAGCCTCTAACTGGTGCAATGAACTTCTACAGAATGTGATCGGAGCTTCACCCGTTCAGACGCACTCGCAAAACACATGAGGACAGTCCATGAAACCGAGGCCCTTCGACCCTCGGACCCGGTCCCGAAGAATCTGTCCGCCATCAGCTCGACAGCAACCCCCAAAATCCAGCGCATCAAGCTAAAACTGTCCTCTCAGCCCAAGGAGGAAGAAGAGCAGCAGCAGCAGCAGCAGAACGTCAGCGTCAACGTCAACGGCGAAGACGACGGCGTCGAGCCCGAAGACCTAGACACGATCCCCCTGCCCGAGTTCGGCCCCGAGCTCGGGTTCGACGAGCACGAGCTGTCCCTGCCTCCGCAGGAACTGTACCGGCTGCTCCGTCGCCAGATCCACTGGGCAGAACTCGAGATGGCGAAGCTGCGGCAGGAATGGGAGGAAAAGATCGAGCCGCAGCGCTTCGAGGCCTGGCGGGCCAAGGAGGCCATCTTCCGCGACGTGATCGATGCTGAGACGCGTCTGCACAATATCCTCGAGCAGCAGAAACACGGCAACAGCAACAATAACAACAACGCCGCTGCGGCTCCGAACGGACATTCTTCTCAGCAGCAGCAGTACCACCACAACAACAGTGTGGAATCCTCCTCCCACCATGCAGAAGCCGTTTCTACATAGTGTAAAAAAGAAGAGAAGTCCGGAACTCGTTGAATTCTAATTGAATTCTATCTAATACGTAACGCAACGGCACTTCTTATTCATCTATCTATCTCTATTTCTCTCCATTCCATCCATCCATTCCATCCATCATCCATCCATTCATCGCCTTCCTTTACGAGCTAGCAAGGCGTTACGTAACGGTTTGATTTGATTTGATTTGATTTGCTTCTATTTGATTTCATTCGGTATGGTCTGGTTTGTTCTGGTCGTTCTGGTGTGGTATTGGTCTGGTACGCTATGCTATGCTATGGTACGGTTTTAATAAGTATCTCAGGACTCTGTTATTAGGTATCATTATTATTCCTTGCTTTCTTTCTTTGTCTTCTGTTCTCGATCAATAGTTAACTATCCTAGTAGATAGATAGCTAGATGGATGGGTGAATTATGAGGTCCTCCATCGACAGGGAAATTAAGTAGTCAATACGGAGTAGTCAAGTGCACTCTCAGCTGATCTGATATTAGACTGTAAATCACAGCATGCATTTTTGCATTGTATGTAGTGTAGGTAATATCTGACGTACATGTACACATGGACCAAGGCCATCTTTTTGTCTGTTTTTAAAATGTCTCCTCAATGCAAAGCATCTATGTATGTGTCTTCAAAACAAATTCAACGCCAGTTGCAAATGATGTCAAAATCCCCCAACCCCGTTGCCAAACCGTAGATGCTGCATGGTGCCACCACCAAACAAAAACGCCATCTTTACTTACAGGGTAACAAAAAACAAAACAAAAAGGAAAAAACACCGCATGACCCAACCAACTCCTCGAAAGGAGGGGGTTCATGGGAGCATATGAAAATGCTCCTTTTCCTTCGGCCCCCTGCCGATTTACTCCGCAAGACCCAATCATCTCCTAAGAAGAGGTTCAAGGGAATACAATCGACAGGGGGCCGAAGGAAAATGAGCTTTCCCTTGACCCAGCATCCCCTCGAAAGGGGGCGGGTCAAGGGAATAAAGAAAAGAAAAGAAAAATATCAACAAGAAAAAAAATCGTACACCGTACATCATGATGGCAGGCTGCCACAGCCGCCGAACAAAAAAACACATGCCCCTTCCCCCGAACGCCATTGCCATGCAATATGAAACATGTTTTATGTAAACACGCCGTTCAACAAACACCAATGCTTCAAATGCAGGATCAAAAATCGAGAAATTGCAAAAAGTCGACAAAGATGACTCGAACAATATAAAAAGTACAAAATAACATGGTAAAACGACGGGGTGGTGTCGAATTACCAAATAAAAATATCTTCGTGGGCGATTAGGCCCCGTTTGCGGTGGCCTCCTTCGCCGCTGCCTGATCGGCAGCAACGATCTTGTGGTACATTTGCTTCAGCTGGTCCACCCCTGCTTCACGGTTTGGCCAATACCGTTCAGCAATATGACGCCTGATTCATCGGGTTAGCAAGCCTTCGTCGTGTCAATTGATAATCACCGGAAGAAAAAAAAACTCACCAAAGCCGATCTTCCAATCCCTCCACGGTTTGCCCTTCCAAAGTGTTCTTGATAAAATCTCCGATTGTACGAATGAGACTCCGCAACTCCCGAGCGCGAGCTGACTTATCGGGGAAGTTTGCCTTGGTTACCCGAGAAACCTTCTCCAAATCTTGCCGAATGGGCTCAAAGAACAGGTCTTCCATGCCTTCGCTCCCGGAGACACCATTGCTGCTGCTGTGGCGCCGATGAGAATCTTCATGCACTCCATTATTCTGGTTCCGCTTGCGAGCTTTGTCCACGGTCTGTCCCCCCTTTGGTCGGCTGTCAGACTTTGGTGTATTCGCCCGTTCAACACTATCTCGAACTCCGTGGGTCTGAGAGCGCTGACGGGATCTATCTCCTTCACGATGAGGTTTTCGCACATTGGGAGGTGCGGGAGACGCAGACACGCTAGTGCCAGTTTGTTGACGGTTGTGAGCGCTATTCTTCTTGTTGGTGCGGTGATGGTTTTCAACAGCCTTCTTTGCGGTAGCATTTGCTCCCTGTTTGTGCTTTTCCTTCAAGACAGAGATTAGATAGTCGGCACGGCGGACCAGATGGACAGCCCCGGGCGATTTCGCAGTTTTATCGGTCCCGTTCATGCGTTCATTCTTCTTGTCCACCCGATTCTCTTCCAAGAAAAGTTTGTCGCCAAGCGCAAGCTCGGGGTCGTCACGGATTTGTGCCCAAGCCCCATATCCATGTCGAGCTATACCCACACAAAGCATTCCGTCTTCACGTGCGCCCCATGGACACGAATAATCGGCCTTCTTAGAGGCTTCCGGTATACGAAAGCTCTTGGGGTCTGGAACCGACGACACGACCTCTCGAAGCAGACGCATCTCTCCAGGGCGTTCAACAATAGTCCACGCATTGAGTCGCTTGACTCCATGGAGATCAAAGAGGACCGCCTTTTTCTCTTTTTTAGTCGGCGCTTTTCCTTCTTGCTCCATTGCCTCAAGCCTCTCCGTATCTTCCCTCACAAGCTCAGCAGCCTTATCAGTAATCTCCCGGAGAGCAGCCCGGATGGTGTCCTTGTCTCGGCCAACAAGCCGCGCTTCTCGAATCACATCCTCCTCACGATCATCAATATCACCGTATCTCAAAAACGCACGCAATAAGTGACGATATTCCTTCTCATCCAGAGGTCGCTTAGGATCCAGTGCCTCGGCTGAATCGGATGCCTCAGCATCGGCGTTGACCTGTGCTCGGGCCTGACGTTTCGCTTTCCGTTCTTCCCGCTCATCGCGTGCATCGCCTGGAGCGTTGCGTTTCCGGGGTCGATTTTGTTCAATAACTTCCGCGAGATAGCGTTCATCAGCCTTGCGCTTCTCTTCGGCCTTAATCTCTTCAAGTTGTTCTTTGGGAATGATGTCATCCCAGCTTAGATCATCCACCTTGATATCAACAAATTCAAATGCCTTGAGAAACTCTTCACCCCCGTCCGCTTGCAAGCTCTCCGCCTGCTCAGTTTGATGTAGTTCGGCATTGGCCAACACGGAGTCAATATCGAGTTGCTCCAGCTTCTTCTGGTTGCCGGTTTGCTCGAACATCTTCTGGCCACGTCGCTTGAGAATCCGTGATATGTCTTCCGTGCCCGTAGGCTCACCCACAGCGCGGGCCATCTTGCTCTGAAGCTCGGAGGCCTCCTTATCTGTGACACCTCGCTGAATAGTAATGAACTCCAGAAGAAGTTTGTTTCGCGCACGCTCCAGGACTTCTTCTTCGATAGTATCCTTGGAGACAAGACGATAGACGCTCACAGGCTTCGTTTGACCGATACGGTGCGCTCGGGCCATTGCTTGCAAGTCAGCCTGAGGATTCCAATCCGAATCAAACAGAATAACAGTGTCGGCAGTCATAAGGTTGATGCCAAGACCACCAGCTCGGGTGGACAAGATGAATGCAAAGTCGTCACTATCCGGGGCGTTGAAGTGGTCGATTGCGAGACGACGGGGTCCAGCTGCAATGGTGCCGTCGAGCCGTTGATACTGGTAGCCTCGATATTCCATATAGTCTCCGAGGATATCTAGCATCTTAACCATCTGGCTGAAGATCAAGACACGGTGGCCGTCCCGCTTCAATTTAGCGAGGAGCTGGTCGAGGAGCATCATCTTGCCACTGCTTGTAATCAATGCCCTCAAGATGTCTTCGCGACGAGTGCTGCCGTCTAAGAGTTTCGCCTCGGCGTTAGGAAACATGAATGGATGATTGCTAGCCTTTTTCAATTCCATCATGATATTCAGAAGGGATTGTTTCTGGCCTTTGGCCCCTTCGTTCAAGGCTGCGTAATTCTTTGTCAGAATGTTCTTGTAGTATTCGAGCTGGACATCAGAAAGCTCAACACGGATAATCTTCTCCGTCTTCGGAGGCAAGTCAGTCTCCACCTTAGACTTCGTACGACGCAGAATGAAAGGTTGGATAGCCTCCGTGAGTTCGGCGAGTTTTTGAGACGCAGCTTCCGAGTTCAAATCCATGTCGACATCGATGTTGACCAGACCCGGATTCAAAAAGTCCATGAGTGCAGACAGTTCAGCCAAATTGTTCTGAATCGGAGTGCCGGTGATGAGCAGCCGCGCGGGCGCATTGAACTCTAGCAGCTTGGCATAGAGCTGGGATTCACGATTCTTGAGGCGATGTGCTTCATCTACTGCCAAGAATTGCCAAGGTATCTGACTCAGAAACGACGAGTCGAGCAACACATACTCATAGGTGGTGAGTAGAACATTGAACTTGGGCTTACGGGGATTGCCATCAATCAAGAGTTCATACTCTTGGATAATATTCCGAGCCGTTTCATTTCCGTTGTAAACCACGTAGTGCAAATCAGGAGTCCAGTTGTCAAACGTCTCGGCCCAAGAGGGCATAGTAGATAGTGGAACGACGACGACAAAGGGGCCTTCCTGCTTTCGAACGTGGCGAAGCCAGCTGATGAATGCAACAGTCTGAACAGTCTTGCCCAGACCCATTTCGTCGGCGAGAACGACGTTGCGATTGCGAACCCAGTTGAAAGCTAAGAAATTCAGACCCTTCACCTGAAACTCCTTCAATTCGCCGTTATGCAAAAACGAGGGGGTGGATTTCACGGGTTCGAAGCGACTCCTAGTATCTGGGTTCATCTCTTTCTTGTTACAGGTAACTTGACGATTGGCACGGTCAAGGAAACGATCCAGCTGCGGCAAAGCGATCTCCTTGACGAGGGCCTCGCTCTCCCAAGTGCAGGAGTCGTAGAATAAACGCTTCCATTTCACGAAGTACTCCGGGCCATTCTCGCCGTCACGGCGCCCGATAATGCGCTCGACTTTCTTGTAGTCTTCAATCGCCTCAACCTCACGCTCCCGATCAAGATTCCATTTCTCCTTCTCTTCAGGAGGAATATCGGGATCGTTGTTGAGGCGCACCTCTTCGACGACCTTTCGAAAGTAGTTATCGACTCGACGTGTGCTGCGGCAATTTGCCAGGGACTCGGCGGTCTCCCAGGTAGCATGGTAGTGGGACTTGCCCTGCCACTTGATGTAGAACTCACAGTCGTTCCGAGTGACTTGGTCCTTTTTCGGGTCGAAGCCGTCCTTGAAGCGGTGGTTGAGAACAACATCCACCGCAGGACGATCGTCTTCAACCGCATTGACCCAATAATTCGGGGTTAGATCATCAGGATCATCTTCGAACATATCATCATCCGAATCCTCATTATAGCTCGTGACCTTTGTGGCGTTTCTAGTAGAGAATCGGACCTCGGTATGAGGCACCTGCTGATTTGAAGAAGCCTGGAGCTGTCGACGATGTCTGGCCCTGGACGCGCGAGCACGCGGCCCACCGTATTCGTCACTGTCAGATTCAGAGAAGGAAGATTGGGTCACGGAACGAGATGGGCGTTTCGAGGTCTGTTCGGACACGTTACGACGACGACGCTTCGTGCGCGAAGCAACCTCGTCGGATTCGGAATCAGACGAGGAAGATTCAATGATGGGGCGCCGGATAGTTCGAGCGCGAGTGCTTCGACGAAGGCCGTAGAGCTCTGGATTCTGCCGCATGAACTCCATCTCGTCCACCATGGGCGATTTACGCTTCATTCCACGGCCAGAAGCGGGAGAAGCGGCGTTATCAGAAGTGGATGGGCGAGTACTGTCACGTTGGTTCGTGTCCATTCCCGATTCTCTAACGCTATCACCAGAGTTGGAGACCCCGGTTCCGGAAGAGTCTGGGCGGGCAACATCGTCACCGGCGGACTCGGCGACGGCATTGGGCTCGGAAGAATCAGACAGTTCGCTGTCAACATCGGTCATGACGACATCTTCTTGATCACTTGAATTGTCCGGGGACGACACGTGAGAGTATCCATTCGGCAATGGCGTCACCGAGGACGGTTCGGAGGCAGGAGGGACCACCATGCTAGAGGCTGTGACAGGAACGAGTCAGCATTGCCAGTCCAAGAAGGCCAGGACAGCAGAAAATTTGATGGGGATAGGTAGAGGGAAGATGTGCGACCGAAAAAACAGCTAAAACAGGAGGAGAATTGGCAGTACAGAAAGGCCAGGACAGCAGGTCTGATGGAAGGTCCTTGTTGGATGAAACTTTGATGAGAAGGACGGAGCTTGATGATGGCAGGACGAGTACCACGCAAGACAGGGCAGCAGAAGGCAAATGAAGACGTCAGATGGAAAAGAGAGACGCAATACAATCTCCAACAATATTCCGCTAACTCTCGGAGCAAGAGAGAGGATGACGTTTTGGAGGTGCTGGGTGGGTCGACATCGGGGAAGAGGTACCCCAGCCGAGCCCAGGACGCGTCTCAAAAATCAACAGTACAAAAGCAAAAACCGCTTACAGTCCATAGCGTGGTGACCCCGAAACGGGGATTTATGGAGCGTCGCAATGCGAGCAATGAGAAGGAAAAAAGAAGGTGGGTGTTGGGAGGGATGGTGGGAGTGCGGAGGGAGGAATGGAGATCGCGAGGGTGAGAGCGAGAAACGAAGGAAGTCGACTGTTAGGCGGGTGTGGGTGGTGGTTGTCGAGCAGCGAGTCAAGAGCAGAGATTCGAGCTGGGCGGTGCCGCGGGTGTGGGAGCCGTCGCTGCCTGAGGCTGCAACAGGCCATTCACTGGCTGCGCGGCAGTCACCGCACGCCAGCAGGCCGCGAGCCAATGAGAATCCCGCGTCGCGTGGCTCCCGCCGCATCTATACCAATTTCAGTATAGTGCGGTGCAGTTATGGCGGTGAAGGTGGCTTTGTGCATCACGTGCAGGCACTGCCTGCAATCGATCATTCACTGCGCCTGCCGTCGCCTGTTTGCATAGTTTGCTAGCCAATCAGAGGCCAGCCGTTCTTGATTGTTTTTCGCTGCCTGGGGCATCCACGAGCAGCCACTGACCGCGGGCGGGCAGCTCCACCATCCCACAACACGGCCAGTTTTTGCAGCGTGTTGCCCCTCCTGCTCCCCTCGACGGCTTCAACCATCCTTGTTGACTGGCACTCGTCAAACTGTGCCCGGTGCGGAAACCTCGTTCTTTCTTCTGCCTGCATAGTTGTGGCGGTGACCTCATATTTCTCAGTGAAAGATCTTCCTCTGACGTAACTTGAGATTTTTTTTGGTATCGTTCCCGTTAGATATATTTCAGCAGTGTGTGCATCGATCTAACAAGTTGCAAGAGCAGCCAACGTCCATTATGTCCGACAAACTTACCAGGTAAACAGCCTCAAAGCAAAGTCTCAAAAGTATTAAAAGACTGACTATCCATGTGCATAGAGTTGCTATTGTCAATAGCGACAAGGTCAGCTTGCGATACCTATACCCCACCTCAGCCCCTCGCCACGAATTTACCCAGTGCTAACCGGAGTTCTCTTTTCTATCTACAGTGCAAACCTAAGGTACGATTGGATCTGGAATACGAAATTCAAAAAGAGGGGAAAAAATAAATACTAATGGTCCTTAGAAATGTCGGCAAGAATGCAAGAAGTCTTGCCCCGTGGTCCGCACAGGCAAGCTGTGCATTGAGGTCACCCCCGATTCCAAGATCGCCTTCATCTCGGAGCGTCTCTGCATTGGATGTGGTATCTGTCCGAAGAAATGCCCTTTCGGCGCCATTCACATCATCAACCTGCCCACCAACCTAGACACGCAGGTGACCCATCGCTACTCGGCCAACAGTTTCAAGCTCCACCGCCTGCCCATGCCGCGTCCTGGCCAGGTCCTTGGTCTCGTGGGAACAAACGGTATTGGGAAGAGTACTGCGCTGAAGATCCTGAGTGGTAAACTGAAGCCCAACTTGGGACGATATGATGACCCGCCCGACTGGGAGGAGATTCTCAAGTATTTCCGTGGTTCCGAGTTGCAGAGTGCGTTTTCCTCTCGTAGACAATGCCTGATGTCCCGATACTGACTGTATCCAGACTACTTCACAAAGGTGCTGGAGGATGACCTGAAAGCGGTTGTCAAGCCACAATACGTCGACCAGATCCCCAAGGCCGTGAAGGGACCAGTGAAGAATGTTGGTGCTCTCATCGAGGCGCGTGCCCAGATGGACAACATGGATCATGTGATGGATGTTCTTGGTATGCGATGCCTTCATTTGTGGATTCCCCGGGATGATCCAGCGCTTACGGGGAAATAGAACTGAAGCAGGTTGCGGATCGTGACATTGGTCTTCTCTCTGGAGGAGAACTCCAACGTTTCGCCATTGGTCTTGTGTGTGTGCAGCAGGCTGACGTGTAAGTATCCCCTGTACCGTCTAAGCCGCCGCTTTAGATGTTAACGATTCCCTAGCTACATGTTCGATGAGCCGTCTTCTTATCTTGATGTCAAGCAACGTCTTAGCGCAGCCCGTACGATTCGAGAATTGCTGCGCCCCGATGACTACGTGATCGTCGTCGAGCACGACTTGTCCGTCCTGGATTATCTGTCTGATTTCATCTGCGTGCTCTATGGCAAGCCGGCTGTATACGGAGTCGTCACTCTTCCCGCCTCCGTTCGTGAGGGTATCAACATCTTCCTCGACGGCCATATCCCCACGGAAAACCTGCGTTTCAGAGAGGAGTCTCTCACTTTCCGTATTGCAGAAGCTGGGGATGAATTTATGGTCGACAAGGGCCGTGCATTCAGCTACCCCGCCATGGAGAAGACTTTGGGCAACTTCCATCTCAAGATCGATGCTGGAAAGTTCACCGATTCGGAGATTATCGTCATGATGGGAGAGAATGGAACGGGCAAAACGACCTTCTGTAAGCTGCTTGCCGGTGCAGAGAAACCCGACGGCAATGTCTTTGTTCCCCGCTTGAACATCAGCATGAAGCCCCAGAAGATCACGCCCAAGTTCCAGGGAACGGTGCGCCAGCTGTTCTTCAAGCGTATCAAGGCCGCCTTCCTCAATCCGCAGTTCCAGACAGATGTGTACAAGCCTCTCAAGATCGATGACTTCATTGACCAGGAGGTTCAGAACCTGTCTGGTGGTGAATTGCAGCGTGTCGCCATTGTCCTGGCTCTGGGTATTCCGGCGGATATCTACTTGATCGATGAACCTAGCGCTTATCTCGACTCTGAGCAGCGTATTGTCGCGGCTCGAGTGATCAAGCGGTTCATCATGCACACGAAGAAGACGGCGTTTATCGTCGAGCACGACTTCATCATGGCAACGTACCTGGCTGATCGAGTCATTGTGTTTGACGGCAAACCGTCCGTTGATGCTCACGCCAACGCGCCTGAGTCCCTCCTTACGGGTTGTAACAAGTTCCTTCAGAACTTGGACGTGACGTTCCGCCGTGACCCCAACAGCTACCGGCCTCGTATCAACAAGTACCAGAGTCAGCTGGACCAGGAACAGAAGTTGAGCGGGAACTACGTACGTTCTTCTCCCTTTTATTTTGCTGATCTGAACTTCTCATGCTACGAAACAACACCCACTGTATTCTGTTTTTGGAAAATGCTGACTGATTCCCCAAACAGTTCTTCCTGGAAGAAGAGAGTTGAAAAGGGCGTCCTACACAGGTATCATCGCGGTCCTCACTGGGATGATGGACGCGACTCGTACAATCGGCGCCACGGGTATCGGGGTACAAAACACGGCGTTCGGTTCCTAGCATTTTCCGGCGTTGGCAGGCGATCGGGGTGCCGGTCAGGGAGGCGTCGTCACCTTGTCGGCCTGCCCGATGATGAGGCCGGGGGTGGCGAGGATGACGATGAGGATGACATCTTTGGCAAGGACAATGGCAGACGGCGTGTCACCATTTCCCGATGTCGACCATCTGTCGTCGTTGATGTACTACATGGTGCATCACGCCCCTGCTACCCTTGGCCAATCAGGAGGTCGGACAAAAGGAAAAGGTTTTGGGTCCTTTTTGCAATTCCTTGGACGTCCCTGGGATGAGATAGCGCCATCTGTCATTGTTTCTACGCTACATCATAACCAGTAGGTTCAAAAATTTGGGAGTTATTTTTCAAGGTCATGTGGACTCCAGATATCCAGCGCGCCATACGTATGTACTGTACGATATGGCCGATTCGTCAAGTGAACAAACATCAATCGATTGATTTTCGACAAACTTGTTCGCTTTGCAGGAAACATGTGGATTCAAGGCCGTCAGCTTGTTATCCTTGAGGATAGCAAGCCAGTCCTTGATAGCCATTTCCCCCGCCTTCTTCTTTCTCTGTGCATTTTCGTTTCCCACCCAAGTTACCTATTATTAACATTATTACCCAACTGGTTAACTATGCTAGGTAGTTAGTCTCCTAAACGCTCGTTTCACGCAGTAAAGGGTCTTCTTCCAGTCCAAGACAAAAAAAATCTGATTAAACTTCCTATTCTTTTTTATAAATCTTGTTGATTTGAATGTGCTGTCCATGTAAAGCGGCGATAAGACGACGCCACAACCAGCATTGCGAGTGTCCTCATAGGAAGAATGGTGGTGGTAATTAATTTATATACTTGTAATAAAATGATCCGCTTGACGTTCGAGTAGACTGTATGTTGTATAGTACCTACATAGCTATCTATCTATCTGTTTATATATCCAGATAAGCCTTTAACGACCCGCTTCGCTCGTCTAGGCTTGTATCCACATACCGATCTTGCCGGACCTGGGATCTGATCTTCTTCTGCACTCATGGCCCCATTTGTGGATTAATAATAGTTGATTTGCCTTTGCTCGAGGATTTAAATAGATGTGTTTTTTGTATGTCTTATAAGCCAAGATGTGTGTGTGGGTGGGTTGGCCGAGAAGAATTAAAAAAATAGATGTATACTACATAGAGTAGTAGTAGTCACGCTACGAATAATTATTTAGGAGTCAATTTTCCTTCAAAGGCACCTAGTCGGTTAATGACTACACTGTAGATAGGTACTGCATTCAGCAGATCCTAAAGGCCTTGGTGAGGAGTCGTATCCGATTATCTTTCACCAACCAATTTGGCCTCATTTTATACAAAACTACAGTGGCTACATCATTTCTTGCCCTGGCTTGCTAAGAAGAAGATCCAGACGAGCACACGAGAAAAGAGGTTTATATTACAAGTTGATTTCGCTTCTTGAAAGACACAACACCGGGAGTAAGTACTTACAAATACTACTATGCCGGCTGCAAGTAGACTGCTTCGGCACACATCTCTGCCTTCCCCCCCCCCCATTTAGTCCTCTTCGATCTCTCCCTCCTCGCTTCCTGAATGGACCGCCTTTTCTTCCTTCTTGGCCTCGGCCTCCGCCACTGGGGTGAGCTCTCTGTCTCGAGAGCGCCGGTCCCGATCTCTCCGGCTACGATCCCTCGATCGATCCCTCTCCCGGTCATCGCGTCTGTACCTCTTGGCACCGCGGCTGGCGACGCTCTCCGTGTCGCTGTCCCGCCTACGACGACGATCGCTACTTACCGTGCTGCGAGTGTCAGCTCCATAATCTAACTCATCACGGCTTCCGCGCGGATCTGCACGGGTGCGGTAGAGTCGTTCCCGTTCCTCCTCCCGCTCACGGCGTTCACGCTCGTAATGACTGAGGGCGCGTCGCTCGCGATCCCGCTCACGTTCGCGGTCCCGGTCCCTGTCACGGAGGCGATCGCGATCACGGTCCCGGTCGCGGTCGTCTCTTCGGTCACGAATGGGAGAAAGACCGCTGGCTTTCCTGTAAGATCTCTCCCGATCTGCCTGGGCTTTCCGGCGATCCGCTTCATAAGGATCGGGTTCGGGGGTGCGACTGAGACGCGAAGGCAATCTTCGCTCTCCCCGATAGGACTGACTAGTACGATAGTCGCGTTCGCGATCATAATAGTCGCCGCGGCGAGCACGGTCCCGTTCGCGTAGCTCACGTTCTCTCTCCATGTCTTCTTCCTTCTCCTTCAGACGGCGTATGACTTTTTCAAAGGCACTCTGGCGGAGCTCATCAGATTCCAAAGCTTTATATTCTTCGAACTTTTCAATTCTGGGTCGAACTTGTTCCCATGTATCAGTGGGTCGCAATGGTGGATCAAGGTGCTTGATACGGGAACGTAAGGCGTCTACAGCGCGGCGTTGATGGCGATCAGCCGCATGCTTCTCATCCTCGCTACGCCGCAGCACCTTCTCCTGAATACGCTGAAAGATCAGTTGAAGAGTTTCTGAATCAATGTTTGCTGTACGGCGGTCAGTGGCCATCACAGACGTGAACTCTTCGAATGTAGTCTTCGGGGTTATCTCATAGCGTTTGTCCTGTACGTTGAGGTCAGCCTTGTGCGAATTAATTAAGACTGATATTATTAAGAGATAACTCACATCAAGAACATCCAGGACATCATTTCGCGGTCCTCGCAGCGATCGTTCTTCTTCTTCGACCATGTCCCAAAATAGATCCAAAGGAGTCGAACCAGGTTGACCCAGCATTGCTACATACCGAGGGTCATCTTTGATCAGAGGATAGATATTCATCCACTTGCTTCCGGCTTTGATCTTGCCTTGCGACCGAAGCTCTTTCAGGAGCTCGATAAACTGTTCACGGTTATGGCGTTCCCTTCGCGCCTTGGCAGCCTTTTGCTGTTGGCGTGCGTCATTGAAGGCCCGCTCAAGGGACTTGATATGATTCTCGAAAGCGGTCAGAATATCTGATTTGCTCAGGGTCTTGAACTTATCGTCGTTTTTAATCCTCTCGTTGGACTCTAGGACCCCCTGCACCTCAGACCACCGGGTGTATGGCTCCAGATTCATTGCCTTCAATATTGTCACTAGTTCGTCCATTGCGGCCTTTCGAGTCATGGCTTCCTGTTCGATATGGGCCTTTTTAAGCTCCATGATATACTCCTCAAAAAGCTGTCGCCGCTCATTCTCATCATTGGTGGACCTAAATATTGTCTCACCTTCAATGATAGGTCGGATAGTCTTCCAACGGCTGTAGTGTTTAATTTCAGGATGGCTCTTCAACATGGTATTGAAATCTGCGCGGAGTTTAGCGTATCTTTCTTTCGCTCGATCCCGTTCCTGCATCCGGACCTCAGCCGCGTATTTCTCAAAGGCAGCTTTGCGGTCCTTGGGGTCTTTCAGAGCACGATACTGTGGGTCCTTAATGGTCGCGCGCATTGCCTGTTCCCAAGTCCAATCGGGCTGGACATTGTAGCGTCGCAACATCTTCATAAATGCGTTCTCCGCTTCTTCAAACGTACTATACTCTGGTTCAGTCTGCTGGGTAGGAGCAGCAGCAGCAGCCGCCGCGGCGGATGCAGCTACTACGCCATTTGCATCGTAGCCACCGCGTCGATCAGCCGCAGTTCGGTCGTGTTCCTCGCGATCGCGTTGCTGCTGCTGCGGATAAGGGGAGAAGGTGCTGGTTCCACCGGCAACAAACGTGGGGGCGCTGCGACACAGTCAGATTCGAAAGCATAATAGGTGTTTATATTCTTACCCTGCGGCGGGTCCTGAATGTGCTTGAGCCTGTGAAAGTGCAGTCTTGTAAACTTCAGGCATCTCCCAAGTGCTCTGCTTGGTTTCTGTGTTGTACCAATACTTCCGACCACCTTCCGCGGTATACTCCTTCCATGGCTGGTTTGCTAATGCGCGCTTCAAGTGACAGATGTCAGCAAATCGAGACGCAGACTGAACGACTGCCAGAGAAACAAACCTCAACTGGGGTCATCAACTCGAAAGGCTTCTGCCACTGCGTTTGTTTCGTCTGCACATTGTAGTAGTACACCCTTCCATCAGCATTCCGAGCCTCCTGCCAGAGGCTCGGAGCGCCGGGCATCCCATTCATCGGATTCATTGCAAATACCCGTGGTGTGTAGTTGTATGATGCGGTATGAACCAGAAGCTCCGCGAAAGACTGCGGACTTCATGAAAGATGCTTGGCGACACACTAGCCGCAGCCGCGAAGGCGGTAGAGCCTGTTTGTCGCTGTTTGCACCTGCTCCAGATGACAAGCTCCAACAGTCCGTGTCCTTCAATTAATACTGTTATTGTACGTTTTTTAAATTTGAAATCTCGGTCTTCTGCTGACTTTCTTTTATTTACGGACTGTAACTGAGCATGAAATTCACAGTTTGACTATGCCTGGTCCTAGCCTGCATGGGGAGTTTCTGAGACACGCAGTCCTTGATACTGTCGTCCCTCACGCCTCCGATGTCGATATTGAGGCGGCGCTGACATCCTCGCTAGAAGGAGGAGCAGGAGATCTGACTTCTGTTCTGTCCTCGATACCACAGCGGTCATTGCTTTTCTTCGGTAGGCCGACAATCCCACCCTGGATGGAACACACATCCCCTTACTCATTCAAAGTCGTACAGATGAGACTGTCACAGTGCGCATCGTCTTGAGGCTGTCGAACTGCTCCGAAGATGCGTTGAAGGCTCACCTTCCCCGGCTCGACGTTAGGCTTGATGCCTTTGTAATCAATCCTTCTGACCCAGGCACGGAAGGATCGACACCAACAAAGGACTTGATTTTCTCAGGGACTGTAAATGAAAAGGAGGATCCGCTAGTTGTCGTGAACGTTTTCGAAGGAGATGAGGGGAGCGGAAATCACGTTTACGTTACATGGAAGATCCAGGCTTTCCTCAGTAAGTTACTGGAGAAGTCCTGCTTGTCATCACGGGCGCTTACGAGATGCAGATCGGCCTCGTGTTCGTATTCAACATCCATGTGTGATCTTCTCTGCTTCTGCGACGTTAAATCCGCCCGAAAGAGCAGAGCAAGCATCTCAGTCCGATGAGTACCTTCCGAGCCTTATTCCCGCGTCGTCCAATGTTCTAGAGGCTCTATCAGCAGATCCGCTGCTGAGGTCTGCGAATCCGTTTCTCCCGGCATCTAGGCTGCTGCGCGTTGTTCCCGCTACTCAGACAGAAGACCCCATATACAATATATGGCAACAGGCACAGCATCCAATCCGTATCGTCCCAGCTGCAAATGCAAGAATCCGTTGCTCGCGACTAAATACATTTTCAAGCTGGCCGACAACTATTGCCAGCCTCGATTTCGAAGTGACACCCTTTCTGAATTGTGATGTTGTATTTGACAAAGCAGAGCTTGCGCTATCTGATGGGCATGTTGAGAATCTATCAAACGTTCCGGAACTTAAACCCCCGATCACCTGTCGCCCTCGAGATGATGTTACCTTGGTCTATAAGCTGATTCCTGAATACGGGCCTGAATCGAATCCTTCGACCACTGCGATGGTTAGCACGCTAGACATATCCCTCGAAGCGGTGATACAGGTGTCCGACGATTGTAAGCCTCGCATTTCAATGCAGTGGCGAACAAATGTTGATTTCTCCATGCCTCTGAATCCGACATTTGGTGGCCCCAGTCAAGTCTTGCAGCGGAATAACCGCCCCTCCAGTCTGTCAATGACTTCCGGCCAGGGTGGGACCTCTTCCGGCGTTCCTCCGTTGAAGCGGAGTTCTTTTCGGGAGAGAGCGCATTCCATCACTCAATCTGGGGTGACCATCTCTTTTTCTGGTCCCGTGGATGTCGAAGTCAGCAAGCCATTTCGTTGGGACGTCTTTATCGTCAATCGTTCCATGACCCCCCGGAAGTTCGCAATGATCGCAATTCCCCGGAGGAAGCGGGTAGATCCACGCAAGCATGTGGCTCGGCCTTCCTCGTCATCTACCTCCAGCCGAAAGGAGGAACAACTAGCGGAGGCAGTCACTGATGAGAGTATCATCCATGCGATGCAAAAGAATGCGGCTGGGCAAGATGCGGACTTGATCTCCCTGAGCACCGATATCAGAGTTGGGTATGTGCTCTTTACTCGTTTGGTCTGAATGTTCGTAGCTGACAAATTCTCTAGTCCTCTACTCCCCGGCACCTGTCATTCCACGGAGTTGGTTCTCCTTCCCTTGACCACCGGTTCACTTCACCTCGAAGCCGTTAGGCTTGTGGATTTGAACACCAATGAAACGACCGATATCAGAGATCTCCCAGACATCGTGGTCTCTGAAAGGAGGCTTTCGTGATAGGTATACAACAACCATGCTGTAGAGCTGCAGGCGGCGGGACCGTGTTTGATACCCTGATTCAATAGAAATCTTGCCAACATCGTGTAACAGCATCAAAGATACCGGATGTAGAGTATCTATTTTAAAGCGCCTGTTATTAATATATGCCTTAGAGCTGGGCCATGACTTCAATATAGAGGACACAGGTAGCCAATGGCTGGCCAGAACCCGTTGCGATAACGCCAAGACCTGGCAGCAGCCTCACATGGCCCATGGCCGGCGCCTCCGCCTGCAGCGCTGCGAGCCGCCCGCTCGCTGATGCCTGTCGACCACAGTCCCCATCGGCCTACAAAGCCTCCTTCATCCCTCTCCATCGCCCACGTCGCGGAAAAAACGTCAAATATCTATCCTCAAGCCGAGAGTTCACGTTGTGACGCGAAACGATCGGTCTTGACCTCCATACGAGGCCGCCTCCCCTGTTTGCCGGCCTTTTTCTCCTTTGCGTCATACTGAGGTTCCGCCAGCCCATTCGTTATCCGACCGGCGGTTCTACCCTTCTTCGATCCTGTTCTATCACAGCCAGTACCTGTTCCCCTTTTTGTGATCTCACAATGTTCGACACAACTCGTCGGAGAATTCTAGATGGCTTGAACCGGAGGTACATCTACGGTCGCCTGGTAAGTGATCGCGCAAGGGCTGAGGCTGTTCAACGTCTTTATCATGAGAACAGCCACACTGACTTCAATCCCTTTCTATTTATAGCCGTTACTTCATACTATCGTCCTCCTCGTCGAGATGGCTGTGACGATGAGACTGGCCTCCAAGTTCAACTCCTACTATGCGGAGAAGCCAGGTGAGATTTCATAGCTGTCCTAGAGAGCAAACCCCTTGCCAAATCGCCCAGCTGACGTCTGCTTTGTTTCATAGTCCTGACGACGATGGTCACCAATGCTGTAAGTCGCGCTTCGCTATTGATAAGGCTTATCAATCCGGACGATGTATCCAGATTAACAAGGGACGAAACAACTAGGTCCTAGGTGGCATTGCTGATACGGTGGCACAAACGATCACTGCCTTCAAGGCTCGGCGATCACAGCGATCCCAACGATCCGGCAACGACTTTATTTCTATTGAGATCCATGAGCTAGACAAAGAGAAGCCTCCGGCATTAGGAGAGCTGGGATATGCAAAGAAGCGTCCTCCTCCCTTCGATTTTGAACGACTTACTCGGTTCATGGCGTATGGTTTCTTCATGGCCCCAATCCAGTTCCAATGGTTCAAATTTTTGTCACGTGCCTTTCCGATCACGAAGAGGTCAGCGACGGTGCCTGCACTGAAGAGAGTTGCTGCCGATCAACTGATGTTTGCGCCCATCGGTACTGCTCCCGAGTCCCGACCCTTGACTGCCTTAATTTCATGCTGACCATCATAGGTTTGGTCTGCTTTTTCACTTTCATGACTATTGCGGAAGGAGGAGGTCGAAGAGCGCTGCTCCGCAAATTCCAGGACGTCTATCTCCCGACTCTCAAAGCCAACTTCATCCTGTGGCCTGCCGTGCAGATCCTTAACTTCCGGGTGGTGCCCATCCAGTTCCAGATTGTGAGTTTTCTCCTCTCGACCTTGTGGGTACTAATCCGTGACTGACATCTCAATAGCCTTTTGTCTCTACTGTAGGAATTGCCTGGACGGCCTATCTCTCACTGACCAATTCCTCCGAAGATGAGTAGGGGAATACTTGTGATGACCATTGTACAGCACAACGTGAAAAAAACTATTTTCCTTATTCCTCTCTTCCGTTCGGCGTCTGAGTTCTCGGCATTGCTTTTTACTTTTTAGGGGATATCTTCGAATCTGGGCGTTTGGACAAGTACAACGATTCTGTTCTCTCAATAGCCGATGCATGCCAGTGTCGGCCGGTATGGTGCACTTTTGGGGGGACTGGGTGGTCAAGTACCAATCATTCGTTTTTTTTATCGAGGCGTTAAATGTATGTACAAAATGGTTGCTATCTATCGCGATGATTTCTGCAATACAGGAAACCATGGATGCTCTCAGCAGTCCCGCAGTCGGATATCACAACCGAACATCGGGGGAACGCAAGTCAGATCAGGTTTGCCTCGGTTTTGACCCGTAGCCGCTCCTTTTTGGAGAATCTCCTTGGCGAGTAGAGGTACTAGATTGTATGATGTGCGCGCGATTCCCAGCGCCCGGTCCGTTCCGTAGGGATCGGGCAATCGTGAGTTCCGTCGCCGCGTCCCCTGATCCTGGCGGCGCGTCGTTGACATCAGTCCCGCATCAGCCCGATTTGGGACGGCAACATCCCACCTCTTCACCGACGCCGCACCAGGAAATCCTACCCCGCCGCCCAGCGTCACTTCCAGCCAGAAAATAATATATGAGACGCATCTGCGTCCCCTGACCAGCTGCTGTCTGCCTTTCTCGTGTTGCAGCGCCCTCTTCTAGGTAAAAACCCAACCCGTGCTTTCAATTCCTTGTCTGCGTTGCTGATTGACGACCGCAGCCTTACATCGTCACTTTAGCGCCCTCCGGCATTGCCATAATGTCTCTCGCTAACAAGCTCGCCATCACAGACGTCGACCTCAAGGACAAGCGCGTCCTGATCCGGGTAAGTAGATAGCAGTGATGGCCCTTCGCCTTGCTTCTATGAGTGCAGCTGCTGATGCACTACTCGCAACAGGTCGACTTCAACGTCCCTCTCGATGCAGACAAGAAGATCACCAACAACCAGCGCATTGTTGGTGCTTTGCCCACCATCAAGTATGCCCTTGACCAAGGTGCCAAGGCGGTCATCCTGATGTCCCACCTGGGCCGTCCCGATGGCAAGCCCAACCCCAAATACAGCCTGCAGCCCGTCGTCCCGGAACTGGAGAGGTTGCTCGGCCGCAGTGTGATCTTCACCAACGACTGCGTGGGCAAGGAGGTCGAGGAGACCGTCAACAAGGCCTCCGGCGGCCAGGTCATCCTGCTGGAGAACTTGCGGTTCCATCCCGAAGAGGAAGGCAGCTACAAGGATGAGGAGGGCAAGAAGGTCAAGGCCGACAAGGAGAAAGTTGCAGAGTTCCGTAAGGGATTGACTGCGTTGGGAGATGTCTACATCAGTAAGTCATCCCTCGCTGTTGACCGTGCGCTTCCGTGCTTCGTTGGATACAGCAGCGGCTGACCCCATCTTTTCTTTCAGACGACGCATTCGGTACCGCCCACCGCGCTCACAGCTCCATGGTCGGAGTGGAACTGCCTCAAAAGGCATCTGGTTTCCTTGTCAAGAAGGAGCTGGACTACTTTGCCCAGGCATTGGAGAACCCGCAGAGACCATTCTTGGCCATCCTGGGAGGAGCCAAGGTCTCCGACAAGATCCAGCTCATTGACAACCTGCTTTCTAAGGTGAACAGCCTGATCATCACCGGTGCGATGGCCTTCACTTTCAAGAAGACTCTCGAGAATGTGAAGATTGGAAACAGCCTGTTCGATGAAGCCGGCAGCAAGATCGTTGCAGACATCATCGAGAAGGCCAAGAAGAACAACGTCCAGGTCATCCTGCCGGTCGACTACGTCACCGCGGACAAGTTCGCCGCCGACGCCAACACCGGCTATGCCACTGACGCGGATGGCATTCCGGACGGCTGGCTGGGTCTGGATGTCGGCGAGAAGAGTGTGGAGCTGTACAAGAAGGCGATCTCCGAGGCGAAGACCATCATCTGGAACGGTCCCCCTGGTGTCTTCGAGCTGGAGCCTTTCGCTAAGGGTACGAAGGCCACTCTGGACGCCGCCGTTGCGGCCGCGCAGGCTGGCACTATCGTGATCGTTGGAGGCGGTGACACCGCGACTGTTGCGGCCAAGTATGGCGCCGAGGACAAGCTGAGCCATGTGTCGACTGGCGGTGGTGCCTCTCTGGAGCTGCTGGAGGGCAAGGAACTGCCTGGTGTGGTTGCTCTGTCAAGTAAGTAAGCAAATATATTTCTTCAGAAGGTGGTCATCAAAGATATGTAATGTACGTTTGTTATACGGGTTCATCCGACGCACCCTATCCTACCTACCTAATTGCGGCACCAGATATATCTGGGAGACCCTGGAAGAAAAGTCGAGGATAGCAACGAAATCTACCTACCAACCTACCTAACCTAATGATGTGTTCTGGTCATTGTCAGTGTGATATTCGTTGCCCTCTACTTGTATGTACTGTTAATCTAAAAGAAAAAAATCATAGAAGAGAAAAAATTCCTAAATAATTTCCCCCAAATTTTGTTTTTGTTTTCTTCTTTCGATATTTATTTTTCTCAAGTCCTTTTTTTGAATGTATTCTGACGATATTAATGGGGTTTTCTGTTGAAATCGACAGAGAAGAAAGGCTCGTCAAACCTCTAAGACCACCTACCTCCTAGCAGCCAGCCATTGGTACCTACTCCGTAAGTTAGGTATATTTAAGTTTCTACCTAGGTATGGATTATAGATTATATACCAAAGGTTTGTGTATGTACGTGACGGCCTCTGTTCCTGATCGTTCTGGTCTGATTGACTGTGCCCCTCTTCTTCTTCAGTTCAGAGATATTATTACTGATTGCTGTCGATATTATTTCTTCATTCTTCTATTGTTAGGTTTGCAAATAATGATAACTTCAACAAAGGGAAAAACGTAATTGTAGTGTAGTTAGAAAACTGGTATATCCCCGCTTGTTGGTTTTGTTAGTATACTTCATAATTCAAATGTCTGCGAAACAACCCATTTTTGTTGCCGTTCCGTCGTTACTTTCTTTGCAATTAACATTGGCCTTTTCTTTGTTTTCCTTTTTTTGGTCGTGATCTGTCTCTGTGTGCCTTCTTTCCACTAGGTAGCCAAGAGCATCAATCATCGCCATATATTCATTCGGCCCCGCCCCTCTGCCTACACGGAGATCACCGTCGTCGATATGTCGTCCGCTGTCGTCCGCTGTCGTCATCTATTTGGAAGCTTCGACCTTCTTTATTTCTTCCCTGTAAAGGAGGTCAGTCAGGAAATGTCAGGACATAGATATAGGTTTCAAGCCGTGGTAGAGGGTAGAGAAAGAGACCATGCCCCAGATACCAGGGGTAAGGAGACGCACCTCAGTTGTTTGGAGAAGTCTTCACTCGCGTCGTCATCATCCCAGCTCTCCTCCCACAGGTGAACGTTACCGCCGTTGGCTGAACTAGACCCCTGCTCGGTCTCCTCTTGTGGCCAGTCTGCATCCATGCGATGGAGTGGTTAGCACAAGAACACCCATAGAGTCGCTTCTCATATCAAACAAGACTTTCGAGGGTTCACATTGATCCGGGAGAATAGAAGAGTGGTAAGTGGGGTGGTAATTGTGGTGATAAGAAGAGCTCGTAGGAAAAGTATTTCCTGTGGCAACAGCTGCAGGCGGAGTCGACTGCACTCACCCTCAACGGGGAAATCTTCAAACTCATCATCCTCCTCGAGCACGGCAGGTTTCTGCTGCTGAGGCTGTTGCGGAGTCTCTGTTGAACTCGACATGGCGCGGCAAGGTCGATGTGCGATGTGCGCGAGATGTGTGCGGTATGACAGGTGGGGGTATTAAGGCAATGCAAGACAAGCAAGTATCCGAGGTCGCAGCTGGACGATCTAGGCACAAGAGAGGATCTGCTGTTTCTGCCTGTGTCCTGTGTGGTGATCTGCCAGTTAGATGACGAACAGTCGCGATCACGGCCAAGGTAATGTAACTGCGGAGGTTAGCTAGGAAGCTCAGGTGTTCCTCTATGGCGGAGGCGGTAAGGCTAGGAGGAGCGTTAGTCGCCTTCACTAAGGTTCCTGGATAATCAGATAGCGGCTGCCTGCCGCTTCTGGGTAGCTAGCTAGCAAAGGATCCTGGATTGGCTTAGAAATTCGAGGCATGCTTAATTCCCAGGCATGGTTGTACTCTTGCACCCTGACTTTCGGCAGTCCGCCTTGGCTCGTTGTCCCAAGTGAGCCTTGTTTGTATTTACGGTACACCACGGAGTTGCCGGAGAGGCTGTGTCCGGCAAAGACCCGGAGTCTTTGTCCATCGTCATTCTGACCCTTTTGACCCCAGCCCCGTCCGGCGTCAAGGGTGCTTTGAACAGCTAGCTTATCATTATTGTGTGCGGCTGGAATCTGCCCCGCCAATTCACCCAGATCTCAGTGCGATTGATAACTTACTCAGGTACATATCTACCTACTGACTCAGGCTAGTTATCGCTCATCTATCTCGTGCTCTCTTCCCCACGCAACGACTATCGCTTTACTGCTCCTGTCAAGCTTCCAATTCTTCGAGGGTCATGGCATTCGGGACGAACTGACCGTTTCTATTTTCTCCTGTTCAGAGGAGACTTCATCTGGCTCTTTTTATTTTCTCCTACCCTTTCCATTTCCGTCCTATCTCATCATTGATCTCACCATCCGCATATTCCGTTGAAAAGTGAAGAGCTTCTCTGAGCGGTAGAGCTTACCCTTTTCTTTTCTTTCTTTTTTTTCTTTTACACTATTCTTTCCTCTTTTGTCTGTATGAAACTTGGTTCATGCCCTCGGTTTCCAGTTTAAGCCAATATGTTCCGAGTTGGATCCTGGCTGTATAACCGCAAGCCAGGCGCCAATGCGTCCACCCAGTCCCTCGACTCGCTGTCTGAGTCACATGATCGTAAGTCAGATGGCCAATTCATGAGTTGGAAGCAAGATTGTGCTAATTCCATATGTATAGTTGAGCATGCTCTCAGAGGTATGTGTGGAAGATCGAGATGCTCAGTCGGAGCTGTGACCAGAGCAATGGCTGATATAATGGCACTACAGCTGCCACTTTGATCCTAAATGATGATGTCGATGGCGCTGAAGCAGGTCTCAGCAAAGGAAACTCGACTTTCCACAAGGTGTGTGCTTTTGATTTATTGGCTGTGTCTGCTTATCTTCCGACAAAGACCATGTTGCCGGGAACCCAAAGGTGATAAACAGGGAAAATACTAATGATTGTTCACTGGCCCTAGCTCGGCAAGGGCGTGGTTGGTTTTATGCGCGCAACGTTAGGGTTCGAGCAGGAAATTATGCGTGAAGGTATGTCCTGTTTTCTGTCTTAATAAGGCTTCGAATCACTGCTAATCTCTATCGTACAGCATCCGATCGGCTCAATGATGCTGAAACTAGCGCGTCCAATGACCAGCACAAGGCCAGCCATCATGCGAATGCTCCAAATGCTTTTCACTCGCGGATCTATGATCCTGGAACCGAATTTGCACTTTGCCAAGCGATGGCTCAGATCATGGGCGCCGTGGTTGGTGTGCTCAATGAGAGTCTCACGGAGAGCATCAAGGGGTTCTATAAAATGAGAAAGGCTTTCATAATCCTTGATGGGATCCTGAAGATGGAGGAGAGGTTCCTACAGGGAGAACCATCTGGGAAATCCAGGACTGCAGTCGAAACCAGCACGCCGAGCGAGATGTCAGATTCGCCATCACCCACGAGTTCGGTCAAGGGTCACAGCAGACAGAGCCATGAATTGCCCCGGCAATTGTCTCAGCTTAAAATAGCAGAAGACAATCTCGCCTCTCCAAGTTCATCGGATACTACTACGACATTAATACTGACCGATGCACTCAGCCAAGACCCAGAATCCGAAGTCTTCAGCAGTTCAATCGACGCCTTCATTCATTCTGGGGCCAATCTCTGCTTTGGGATGCTGCTCCTCATCATCTCCATGATTCCCCCGACCTTCAGCAGATTACTGGCGATTATCGGTTTTCGAGGGGATAAAGAGAGAGGCTTGCGGATGCTCTGGCAAGCGAGCAAGTTCCACAGCCTGATCGGCGCCATTGCATCCCTAGGGCTGTTGGGATACTACAACGGCTTTGTCCGGTACTGTGACATCATTCCGGATGCGACGTCCGAAGACGAATCTGATGTCGAAGGATATCCCATGGAGCGGCTTGCGGCTCTCCTGGCCAAAATGAGGTCCCGATATCCAAAGAGCCAGCTATGGCTGTTGGAAGAATCCCGGATGAAGGGAGCCAACCGGAATCTGGAAGAGGCCTTGGAGTTGCTGACGAAAGGCAGCAAGAGTCCCCTCAAACAGGTTGAGGCCTTGCGGACATTTGAGAAAAGTATGAATGCCATGTATCTGCATAAATACGAACTGTGTGCTCAGTCGTTTCTTGAGGTATGACCTATCATCAAATTGCCGTTTTGGGATATTTGGCTGACTGTCGCCTACAGTGTGTTGAATTGAATTCTTGGTCACCTTCCCTGTACTATTATATTGCCGGAGCAGCCCATCTCGTTTTGTATCGACACAAGTCCGAGAGTGACCCCACAGCTGCGGCCGAACATGCGAAAAAGGCCACAGAATACTTCCTCAAGGCGCCTACACTGGCCGGTAAGAAGCGGTTGATGGCACGGCAATTGCCGTTCGACGTCTTTGTTTCCCGCAAGGTTGCCAAGTGGGAAGCACGTTCCAAGCAGTGGAAGGTCGACCTGGTCGACGCCGTGGGAGTCGATCCGATTGAGGAGATGATTTTCTTCTGGAACGGCCATAGTCGCATGACCCGAGAGGAGCTGGAGAAGTCCCTGCGCAACCTGGCCTGGTCCGAGAGTAGTGCCAACAAAACCTGGGACAAAGAGAGTGAGGATGAGAAAGCCATTCTCGCCGTCCTGCGAGCTGCCGTCCTGCGCGCGTTACGCCGACACCGAGAGGCAAAAGAGATTCTGCAGACCCAAGTTCTCAATCTCGACAGGTCTGTGTTTAAAGGCCATCTCAAAGACGACTGGATCTGCCCCGTGGCACATTTCGAAATGGCCGCCAATCTCTGGATGGAACGCCCTTCATACCTGGCGACGCATGGCCCTGCCGATCCCACCTTGAAGCCGACCATATCGAGAGGCTCGACAGCTCCATCAGAGGGCGAGGCGGAGAGAGTGGAACGAGCAAAAGTCCGCGAATGCGAAGAGCACCTCGACAAGGTGGCCAAGTGGGAATCCTTCGAGCTCGACACGCGAATCGGGCTCAAGGTGACGGCGGCCAGGGAGGCGGTTCGGAAATGGGAGGCAGCGCATCCCGCTCCAGCTACGGACGTTGCCGTGTCAGCAGCTTAGTTGGAAGGATGATCTATTATTTTATCTTGTCTAAGGACGACTGCAGCGCAGGGAGCAATTCGACCGAGATACAATTAGGAATGAGTATTCATACTCGTCCTCTAGACGGTATCGAATTGGACCAGAGACGATAGAATACACGCTTTTACCGGACCGGTTCCCGGTCGATTGTCAATCACCCGTCGAAAAGCATTCGCTCGAGAGAATTGGAGGAGAATATCCCACGGAATATGGCATTTTGTCATTGCTTCAGCTGTGATTACAATCTAGCTAAACCATCAGCAATGATAATATGAATTCTATAAAGTCACGTGATTATGCAAGATTAAAGTTATCACATGCATTCTTGCCACGTGCTCAGCTGCTCAGAGTCACGAGGGGATTCACCTCTGGCGAGCGTCAAATGACAGGTCAAATGACAGTGCCAGAGATCTCTTCATCGCCCTCTTTGTTATCATGGTTGCATGTACTACGCCGTATTCCCGTACGAGTGACGGGTCGTCTGGCCAATTAATTAGACGCTATTACGACAAGCAAAAACCAAGCATTTCGGGCCTAAAGGCTAAGGTACGGCCGAGCGATTCGGGCCGTTTGGTTTCCAGAAGCGCGATAGTCGGGCTGGTGGCCACCCCGCTAAGCCATCGCCCTCGTCCGCTCGCCACCGTTTCGACACTAGACTGACTTCATACCGTGGCGGCAAATCCATTTCCCACCTGGTCTTTCTCTAACGATGTTTTTGATCTCTCATTCCCCTAGAACTCAGTGAAGTTCAGTCCTTCTGTTCATCAGATTGAGTTGTCAATTTTTTTATTTTTCTTTTCTTGTTCAGGGTCGACGGTGCTAAGTATCCAGGGAACGCTGAACGGAGATGGCTCCGGAACCGGAACTCGGCAAAGACGGCATCGAGCTCCCTGCTTATCGAGACGGTGGTTGACCAGTGGCTAACACCGCTCTGTCGGCGATCGCCCTGATGGATCAGAGCTCTGCTTGTCAATGGCTGTCTTCCTGCAATGGGGCCGCAGAAATGCGGGATGGCTCCGATTCATCTAAAGTGACGACGAATCTGACGAAGCTTAGCTCCGTTGACGTCTTCGGTTGTCGTTTCTTTTTTCCTGTATTAATTACTATTTTTTTTCCCTGCTTGTATATATCTTTTATCTTTCTGTATATAGTGTTCTTTTTTTCTCTCGAATTCAATGATTTGCTGTCGTGACGATGGCTGGTGAAAATACGACAACCTCCAGCATCCATGACGATGATGAGACTTCTCTCTCCATCAACAGCTACGAGCAGCCCGACGGCAGTGCCGAAGTTGAACCCGCCGCTCGAGACTTGGAAAAACAGACCACGACGGCCTCTGCCGTGTCGAATTTGGCGCAGCGCACGCAGTCGGTGATCTCTAGGCTCCGCAGTCGGGACCCTGGTCAGGTTGCGCGCTTTACGCATCCACTCGCTCATACCAAGACATCGTCGGATGTGATTGTCGATTTTGACGGCCCCGATGACCCATACAGACCTGTGAATTGGGGCTTCTACAAGAAGGCGGTGACTACTGTGCTCTATGGATTGACAACTATGGGTAAGATATGCCTTTTAGCGAACAATACTCCCGGCTGTTCAGACGACCTTGGTGCTAACTATGGACGGTTATCAGGTGCTACATGGGCGAGCGCAGTGTACGACTGACTCCCTATCACGATGCCGTTGATAATCGATTGTGACATGCGAGCGCTGACTGTGGAAAACAGCTATACACCAGGAATAGGCCAGATCGGCGCCCAATTCGACGTTGGAGAGGAAGTCGGTATGCTGGGCCTCACGTTCCTGCTGCTTGGATTCGGGTTCGGGCCTTTGATCTGGGCGCCGCTGTCCGAATTATACGGACGCAAACCCGCTGTCTTGGCGCCGTATTTCATCGCTGCGATATTTTCCTTCGGCACCGCGACGGCTAAGGACATTCAGACCGTCCTGATCACGCGATTTTTCGCGGGATTCTTTGGCTCGGCGCCCGTCACGAACACGGGTGGCGTGCTCAGTGATATTTGGTCGCCGGAACAGCGAGGCGCGGCCATCGTCGGATATGCCATGGCCGTGGTGGGAGGTCCAATTCTGGGACCAATCGTCGGTGGTGCTATCGTTCAGAGCTATCTTCGGTGGAGGTGGACTGAATATGTGAGTCGTTCTCCATCCAGACTTACTTTCAGATCGTGAGAGATATGTGCTAATTGTTGTTCGCAAGATTACCGGAATCTACATGATGTTTATTCTGACTCTGGATGTGCTTCTCCTGGACGAGAGCTACCCGCCAGTGCTCTTGGTGTACAAGGCGCGCAGACTCCGCCACGAATCGGGGAATTGGGCGCTGCATGCGCGGCACGAAGAATGGGACGTGAGTCTGAAGGAGATGGCGAACAAGTACCTGATCCGCCCATTCCGGCTACTTGTCACGCCAATCTGCTTCTCGGTGGCTCTCTACGCATCCTTCGTCTACGGTATCCTGTACCTGAACCTGGCTTCCTTCCCCATCGAGTTCCAAGAGGAGCGAGGCTGGAACATGGTCGTGGGCGCGCTCCCGTTTCTCGCCCTGCTAGTGGGGATCATGATTGGCGCCGCGGTCAACGTCACCAACCAGCGCTTCTACGTCAAGCGGTTCAAGGCGAACAACAACCGCCCTGTACCCGAAGCGCGCCTGCCGCCCATGATGCTCGGCTCCATCTTCTTCGCCGCAGGCATGTTCATCTTCGGCTGGACGTCGTCGCGGCACATCTTGTGGATCGGCCCCGTCATCGGCGCCGTCTGCATGGGGCTGGGCTTCTTCACCATCTTCCAGGCAGCCCTGAACTACCTCATCGACACCTTCCCGACGACGTCGGCCAGCGCCGTCGCCGCAAACACGTTCCTGCGCAGCGTCTTCGCCGCCGCATTTCCGCTCTTCACAGATGCCATGTTCCACAATCTGGGCATAAACTGGGCTTCCAGCGTGCTGGGTTTCATCTCCGTCGCGTTGATCCCTATCCCGTATCTGTTTTATATCTTTGGGAAACGCATCCGTGCCAGGGGGAAATGGTCGAGACCTTCGGTTTATTCATGACGTATTTTACTTACTACTACTGTAAATAGATGGATTGGTGGATGCATGGATAGATAGATAGATAGATAGATATCTACCTACCTATCTATACACTATACCCTAACTAACCCTAATGAAGACATGAATACTTTTTCCTTTAAGAAAAATTATTTTCTTGCGCTTCCATTCCCATCTTGCATACATACACACATACATTACAATACAATACATGCATGGTCTAGCATCATCAAAAGCTCAAAAAAAAGTTTTGAGTTGATGTATTTTTTTGTTGTTGTTGGTGACGACAATAATATCAATGAGAATACATGTAAACTCCCGTTAAATGTTCGCAAGCAAGGTATCATCCATATCCTGATCCTCGGATCCTTCGACCGCGCCAAACTCCCAATCCCCTCGTTCGATCCGGCTTACTCGGTCCAATTCTGCCTGGTATTCGCGCCGCAGGTGGTCTAAGGTCACTACAACCCTGCGTGGTTGTTGTTTGGTATTGGTATTGTTATGGTTGTTGGTAGTGGTGGTGCTCTGTTGTGGCCCAGTGTTGCTTGCGCCAGCCACAGAAGACCCGCTGCTGGCTCTGCGGCTGCCTCCAAAAAAAGAAAGCAGACTGCCGTTGGTTGCCGCTGGTGGATTCTTGGAGGGTGTGGCATCTTCCATGAACACATCATCTCCATCCTGGCGTTTTCCAGGTGAGCCCGCTTCCGATGCAGTAAGAGTAGGAGCCGCAGGCGACGGTCCGTCGAGCTCGACGAGGATGTATGCCTCGTTCTTGTCGACGCAAGCAAGGAGGTTGATCAACGACAGGAGTTCATGCCGGATCTCCTTGCTCTCCATGTCATCCTCCTCCACCAGCCGGTTCGTATCGCCCTCATCTCTGATACGTTTCGCGAGAGTGAGTTGCGATGATGGAGCATCTCTTGCATTCCGCAACCGTTGGACAGTCTGATAGCCCAGTTCGGCTGCGCCGCGGAAGTCATTTCGCGCGATTCGATACGCGTACAGAATGCGGTGATAATCCGGCGTGCTGTTATTCCCTTCCCACAACCTGTCGTCCGGTTCTAGAGCAGAGCGGAAAGATGTCTGCTTCTTAGCAAGCGATAAAAGGATTTCGTCCACATAAGACGACAGGGTTGGATTCAGCAAAAGCGGGAAACGAAGTAGTTGTTCGAGGCCTGCCGACCCTCCGTACGCAGAGAAGATGGAAGTTATGAGAGAACTGAGTGCCGACTTTTGCAACGTCAGGTTGGTGTAGCGAGAAAGGGCGGAGTAGGCTTTGTCAAATTGGCAGGTTTTTAGGGAGGCGTGGAAAAGTCGGGACAGAAGGTCGCTCCGTAAATCTGCGTACTCCGGGTCATGCTCTGCTTTTTGATTGTCCCTCTCCAGCGCCTGCAGCGCAAGGGATGCAAAGTCCGCCACATGGGAGAATGACCGGGCTTGTTCAAATACGCTGATGACATGCTGGAAGTATTTCGGAAGACCGTTATTGAAGCTATCCACAGAAAGGATATCAAGAAGACTCGAAGACATCTCATGCAGATTGCCAAGAGCCCTGCCAGAAGCTGTATCGGATTATTGTCAGACTCGATCCGTACAAGAGTGATGGAGAGGAAGAAACTCACAGAGAAGATGAGCAGCCTTCTGGAAGTAGAGTGCTGCAGTATCAAATTCAGACTTGGCCACATACAAGCGACCCTTCGCATACGTTGCCCAGGCAGTGTTTGGCTGGAAGCGAAGGAAATCGCATGCGAGGTCAATATTACCATTGGCAATCAGGTCGCACTGTATGAAAACCAAGACGTTTGGAAACGCCACCTCACCCTGTCTGGTCACCCAGGACAGAACATCGCGAATGCCCTGAGTCAACGTGTAGCTTTGGGGCACACCGACAGCTGGGCGAGGTTTGATGTGGACAGCGAAGAGATCTTCGAGGATTGTCGATACGACCCCCGTGCCTTTCGTCTGAGGCTTGAGCGAAAACGTCGACACTGAGCTGTCACCGGCGTCATTCTGGGCCCTGTTGGGAGATACACGAGTTGTCGAACTCAACCAATACAGCATTTTATATTCCTTTATTACTTCGATGAGCGTTGAAAACAGATCCACGGCATCGAAGGTTGATCCATCCTCTTGATTGATCTCTCCGGCGATGAATACAACCAGAATGAGAAGATCGTACAGAATCTGGCAGGTATCTGAAATCGTCTCTTGGGAACCGTTGACCGTCGCTCTCAGCCCGAATGCGGTTAATAAGAGATCCGAATCTTTCCCAGGGAACCCCAGCGGTATCGTGTCGATAATGGCATAGAATAATTCGCTTGGAAGCTTGTAGATATTGAGACGCTCATTCATCGCAGCGCATAGGCTGTCGAAGATATCGTCCGAAACCCGCTCGCCCAGTTCAGAACGCTCTTGAAAAGCCGCCAATCTATCCGGAGCCGAGAGAGAAGGTTCCATGAATATTTCGGCTTCTATGGCAGACTGACAAGAACGGTGAACCTCAGCGGGAAGGCGCTTCCTGAAACCAGCGGCAACCTCAATCAGATAGGACGCCTGATCGTATCGGTCGCCAAGTTCTGTTTCAAGATTTCTGTGCCTCCAGCGATCCCCAATCTTCGCTGCTTCGTCACGTAGGACTGATGCTGAATTATGCAGCAGCAGTTCCATGGCACTGCATTCCCGAACGAGAACGCAAGAGTCGGTAAGCAACACCCAGGGCAAATCGCTGTATGAGTCATAAGCAAGAGATATCGGCTCAAATCTCCTGTTGTTGATATCCTCTGCAATCTGCCAGAACTGACGCCATTTGGCGTCTGTATCGGTTCGATATCTGGCATAATCCAGATCGGTTTCCGAATACTTTCGCAATGATACAGTAGCAGCAATCGTTGAACAGAGTCGTTCTTGCAAAGGTGCGCTCTTCTTGAGGATGGACGGAGAGGATCGAGGCTTCAACGCTTCTTGATAGGTTACCAACGCCGCCTCCAAAGCCTCGGGAGAATACCTCCCAGGATGGAAAAAGTACTTCAGCCACTTCTCCGTTGGGTCGACATTGTCTGAGACCACCAAAGCAGGCGGCGGGTCGTTTCGTCGCGTGTCCAAAGCGATCGAGGTCCAATTGTTTGACCAGTCTTCCACTAAGCTTTGAAAATCAAAATGCAAACTGTACAGCTGGTACAGGTTATTATTCCGCCATAGAACCCATAATTCCATGCGTTTTCCTTCCTCCATAGGTCGCACTTGGAAGTCGGCAACGCTCCAGAACATGTTCCCGGATGGATCAGGATCGAATGGTCTCAAGACCGCCTGTGGGAACAAATCCTCGATCGTCAACTGCGTGGTTAGACCCCCCTTGACAGCCCAGAATTTGAAACGCCCGTCCTCGTGAGGAGAGTATGTCAGGATATAGTAGCGATATCCACCATCCAGAGCCCTCTCAGCGTTGAATACGCGGATGAAGGCTGAATCTGACGGGTTCAAAAAGTACGCTGCTGAGTCCTGCTGCTGTACCTGACGGTCGAGGAGATCCTTCGAACCAACCAGTTTGTTCGTTGCGAGATTCCAAACCTTTAGAGTGTGATTCAAACAAACCGCGAAGACATAGGTCTGATCAGATGTCGTAGCAATGGCATTCGGTGTATTCTGATCGAGGCTGCGCCCGTTATAGCGGATTGTCGGTTGTGTGCCCCATTTCATAAGACCACGAAGCGAAGCACCCCAGCCCTTTTCATCGAAAGTTATTTGGGACCAGTGTGAACCTTTCAACCCAGCAGAAG
Source organism: Rasamsonia emersonii CBS 393.64 (assembly GCF_000968595.1). Lineage (NCBI taxonomy): Eukaryota > Fungi > Ascomycota > Eurotiomycetes > Eurotiales > Trichocomaceae > Rasamsonia > Rasamsonia emersonii. Next base: position 31,922 of record NW_013562625.1, on the reverse strand, counting down.
TCAGCAAACGTCACCCACACTTTTGTGTATAGTAACAGAAGAAACTGTACCATCGTCGCCAGCTCTCCTAGTCAACCGAAGCAGCGCCCCACTGTCCAACGAGATGAATAGCTCCGTGGTACTGCTCGCGTGAAGGCGATGAGGATGCGAGAAGGTCAGTGGCGACGGTGTACACGCTTTGCACCAGTCTAGGATATTTTCATCGATCGCGGAAGCCCGTCGAAAGAACTCCGGTCGCAGAGCTAGAGTATGAAGACGCCTGGAAGCCGTGAGCACGAAGACATTCAGCACCTCGTGTTCCTCCGTATCTGCCAGTGCGACTCCTGAAGGCAGAATCGCCTCCTGGAAATCAAACCGGAGCATGAGATTCACTTCATGGTGCTCAATGCCACCCCTCACCAAGTCCGCAGATTGAATCTCCAGGACCTTGTTGTCATCGACGACTCTCCACAGAAACGTTCGAGGATAGACTTTCCGTCGTCGGAAATAAAGTGAGCCTTGTGTTGCTAGAAATCGTCTCGCGAAATCGTCCTCGTCCTTGATACTGGGGATATCTTGCGCCGTCACTGAAGAAATCGAGAATCGGGCCCGACGCTGGGCGTTCTCCTGCGTCGGAATCTGGATGTCGACGACGGCATTCGGCGCGATGGGCCGGACGTCGACTTTAGTTTCCTTGTAAATTTTGGCCATGGTCATTGAGGAGGCTGGAGGAATCCACGGCTCAGAGGGGTGTCACATTTAGAAGCCCATGCTCACGGTGGTTGGTCTTGCGGTGCGCGAAGTCTTGTTATACAAAGGGCGGGCAGCTGGGAGCTCCGAAAAACTGTTAGCGCGCGCTTACGGAGTACGCGCAGGGTACCGAAGCAACGCCAAGCTCAAACAGGCGGAGTTTGCCTTGCAGATTTAAATCTATTCATTCACTACAAACATCTTATCTCTAGCATTCCTCGTATTTCTCATTAATCTTAAGTACAATCAGTGATATATTTTTTCGTCATGAATAGAAGCGAACACATATCAACAGCAAAAATTAAAAAAAAAAAACAAAAACTGACTAATGCAATGACTTCTTCAATCCCAGCACCGGCTGCTATGCGAGATGGAAAGACACAGAATACACAGCAACAAAAGACAGTTCGTAAGCATTGCTCGTGATCGAAATCATGTCAGACGAGCGCAGGTACAAAGGTGTCTCACTCGCCCTCCAGATCCTTAGGGCTGGGGTCACCAATCCCATCCTCTCTGATCGCGAACATACAGTCGCTTTCGGGGAGACAGGGACTGTCATAGATCTTACAAATCCTAGTTTCCCCGCGACCCTTCTTCAGGCTCAGCCTGGTTGTGCTCGCATGTGCAATGATGTTCCCTCCTATTGGTTTCTTCGGGTCAGGGTTGAACATAGAACTGGGGCCTCCATCGACTTGAGAGACCACTTGGTTGGTGATAACCACAGCAATACCGAACTCATCTGCCAACCGCTGTAAGGTACGGAGGAATTTGGCGAGATGAGTTTGACGAGAGGACAATTCACCGCGACCATTGAAGTCCGTTCGATAGAGAGATGTGGCTGAGTCGACAATGAGAAGTGAGAAGCGTGTCTCGGTCATCATTTGAGATGCTTGATTCAGCAACTGCAGTTGATGGTCCGAATTGTATGCTCGAGCGTAGGCAACGTTATCCAGGACCTCTTCTCCAACCAATCCGTACCGCTGAGCAACGGCCAGCAACCTAACTGGTCGGAACGTGCCCTCGGTATCGATATACAGACACTTTCCTTCTCCTCCGCCCATGTCGAACGGTAATTGGCACGTTACAGCAAGTGTATGACAAATCTGACTCTTTCCAGTCCTGAATTCTCCGAATATTTCTGTGATCGACCCTGTCTCAATGCCTCCTGCCAGTAGGGTGTCCAGTTGTTTCGAACCAGTGGTGATACATATGAGCTCGCTCCGGCGTGCGTGCATCTCCGTGGCCGTCGTGAAGCCCATTGGAACTAGCTTAGATGCTAATTCAAGGGAAAAAAATTAAATGAGCTTCAATGTTGTCTCCAAGGAAATGCATGCAAACTTTTTGCCTCTGCGAGTTACTCACCCTCAGCCAAAATCTTCGCGGCTTTCTGTTCTGAGATACCCTTAATCTGCTCCAGTACCCGTTTCGGTCTATGTAGAGGTAACTCTGTCAGTACAAAATTCAAAATTACCCTTCAAGACATCTATAGAACACGACAAAAAGTATAGGAAATTGATATAGAGACGTACGTGTATGCTACCGCTTCCACGGTATGAAAACCTGCATCGATTATGAGCTTGATGTCTCTCGCCGTTAAGCCAGCAACACCCTGCAAAGGACATGTTAGCCTCCTAATACTAATTCACTTTGAGACTACCCCAGAATTCCCCAATCTCTCCTGATCAGTCGGTTTGTTTACCTCGAGGGCCGTGATAGGAGTAGGCGCCCCAGGGCCAGGAAGCCCATTGTCATCATATTCATTCTGCGTTTCTTCGTCGGCAGCCATATCGCTTGGTCCGGCCGCTGTCAATAACGGGGAATGGTGCAAAGAGGTGGGTGTGCTGGACGAATATGCGAGTGGTGAGGGGTTATCCGAGACTCGACGCAATCAGGGCCAGACGATTCTCGTGATGGTTCTCAAATGGAATAGCAAAAGCAGGAATTCAAAGCCAGGTAATTCTCCACAGATCACTGCATGAGACGATTGATGAAGAAATGATTATTCAGCTCTAGTCTCTAGGACTTGGTAATGCCCCTGATTGTTGGGGTCACTAATTGTGGTCATCGGGAGAGGACATGGACGCGTCCGAGGCGTCGCCACGTCGCGACATCACGTGAAGATAACAAACCGGAAACAAGAACATTATTTCCGCAACCACTGTTTACCTAACGGCTGTACACAGAAAGTTATGACAAATCTACTTAATCCAGAAAAACAATGCTTTTTACGTCGTTTAAAAGGCTTTACACTGATTTTTAGTTTTCAGATTCTTGGAAGAGCTAAAGTTCCAACTGTCATGATTATTGACGTTCCATCAATGCTATCAATCTCATGTACTCCGTAGTGACTTCTGGATCACGCCAAGTCTTTATCTTCTCGACTCATCAACGCCCCCAGTTCAATGCCCAGTACAATCCACCATGCGTATTTTCCCTTGAAACATAACAGTGTTTCTGGTAAGATGGCAATGTCTTCAGTTGACCGTCCAACTATTCTGTCTAGGCCGATCTCTTTCCCGCGAACTCGCTCCCCATGCAAGAGCTCTATGGAAGCATTGTATTGTTGTTGATAAGTGAGACATCTGAGCTCCGTTTCGGTGAGTAGCTGTTCACTTGAGGCAGAGAAGGGTAGGCCAAAGGCCGCTGCTCTGGACGTGGCAGACGTAGAGGTGGACTTGGTGGTCTGCTTCCCACTGGAGTACAGGATAGATATGGGCTGACGTTTGGCGACGGCGTGTTGTGGTTTGGAGTCCAGATACCCTCAACCCGTACTCCACTCTCGAGTGCCCTTGCACCAAAAGGGACGTCATCTATCAACATTTCGTTCAAATCCACGCCCCTCGCACGCTCGGCCACCTGGTATGACTGTGCTCTAGCATACTTCCTGAGTCTCCACCTGCTATAGCTCAGAACACCAAAGGCAATGACGATGACAATAACCTAACATTGTTAGCAGCACGGTTGTAATGTGGTGGTGTGGTTGATTACTATGGCGCAGCCAAGGATCTGTCTCATTTCTCAGTGGTTAGCAAATTGAAATGGCATTGGATATTGCGAGCAGTCATAGCCATACAAAAACCATCTTCTCCCATGCCTCCCAACCATCCCAGAACTTCATGGTGAAGTTTGTTCTCTTTGTGAAGAGCGAAGACTTAGCTTTGTCCGCTTTTTGTGTGGTTCGAACCAGAGGGCCGTGGGATTTATGTGTGATGAGTTTGTCAGTAGAAGGTCTCGGCGGCCTGATTAAAAAAAGATGAAAAGGGAACAGGCTTGACAGGAGTAAGATGATTCTCCTATAGCATTCTGAGAGTTGAGGGATGTGGAAGACGGGGATTGCGTCGTTTATTGAAGGATGCGTGAGGGTCCTTCCACATTAAGTAATCTGTCACTTTCAATCAGGTGTGCTTGCAGCCACTGATTGCCCTCCACTTCACCTTCCTTGCGGTATATTCCCATTTCACACTAGCGAAAAAGATGTCATTAACAGGGCTGAAAGACATTCGAGTTTAGTCCAATGCAATTATCTCTATTTCTCATTCACATATTAGTGATGATATATGTATGCATATCCTCCGTCCTCATAAGGATGATAGGCACCAGTATTATGGCTGCTCCTTAAGAGGCAACTTTTGTATAAAACAAGAAAATCGGACAATGGAAACTCAATTGTGAGAATGGCCATTAAACAGATCGTAAGGGGAGCATCAACGAATGCCTCGTAATCAAAACACATCTGGCCCTGCAGATCAGCTACTCCCAGAACCTGTGAATGTGCCCTTTCCGTACACAACTCCGTCTCCATAACGCCATAATACCCTCATTAGCTAGCAATTATTTGCGCTCTTAGGTCTGATCACACAGAGCCGTCCACTTCGGTGGCGGGAGATTGTGGCTTGATGTTGCTTAGCTCTGCATCTTGGCCACTCTGGTCCCTCTTCCTGCCGGGAAGACGGAAGCCCAGATGCGTTGAGGATTGTCGGCTATTGCTTCCAGATGATGGCGCATCTGTCGATGTCTCACTGAAGCGCGCAAAGAGACCCTTCTTCTTCGGTTTGACATCATCATCTGCTAGCCCAACATCCTCAAATGTCTCTTCTTCCATAGACTGTGGTCGTTCAAATGTATTTCCATTAATTGCGGAGCGCGCATTTGCACGAGGAAAGCGAGAATCGAGGGATGTGCGGGGAGGGAGGTGGTCAACCTGAGAAACCGGGGACTTGGCCGAGATATCCTAGACAGTCGTTTAGTGTTATTGACCCAATTAGCAGAGTAAAGTTCAATTTCTTACAAATGAGCGTCTGTACGAATCGAATGACTCGCGAGAAATCGAGAATGGTTCATTTTCATTGACTAAACTTCGATGGTTCGACGACGCAGAGGAGTTGGTATATCTGTGCCAGAAACTCTGCTTTTCCGGCGGTGAAGGCTGGTAGAGGAGGAAAGTTCAGCCAAAAGAACCATGCTTATGGGATCGAACTGCCCGGAAATAGACATACTGGAAGGTAAACGCCGCTGTCATTGACCACTGAGTGCAGATACCGATTGTCAGCTGTATGGTTCGGAGAATTCCTCTAGACCGCAGAACAAGGCCCTGCTGCGTCACACACCGCTCAATTTATATTCATTGGGAGCCTCCTCCCTGCTCCTTCGAAAGCTCAAAGGCCCACTGCGTTGGCTCTCGATGGAAGGGCGAGGACGCTGATTTTCATTATTGGACTTGGGATCGGTATCATCCGATGCGGCGGGTTTTCGACTCCATAAGTTGCGGAATGGAGGCATGATGTATTTATTTCAGAACAAACTGGCAGGCAGAGATTGTATCAATTGAATTGCGAATATATAGAACATACAGTAAAGGTTGTGAAGATGACCGATTGTCTCTCCAAGTTGAATTATTCCCATTTAAAATGACATGAGATGTGTGCCTCACATGATCGGCCTTCGGGCTTTATTACTGTCTGTACAGGGCACACCGTGCGCCAGAGCTGAGCGGTGCACAACCTGCATGGACGAATGATCAGCGGAGTCTCGTCCCAACTAGGAAGCTACCAGCGCCCGTCACACACCTTTAAACGGCAGCGGCGGGTGAAAAGTTTGTTACTGACAAAGTTATGAATTGCAAGTCTGCATCATTATTCAAACCCACGAGGTTTAGTGCCTCGGTATCTTGCCAGTCGCCACCCGCATCCGGAGATAAAGTTACTTCCAGACCTACCATGGAGTGTACTAGGTATTTTAATTAAATATTAGGACGGTATTTAACATGTCAGTTAGTTTTATTGACTGGGAACTTTCCACATTACGGCAAAGAAAGGTCGAGCCAATGGAACGTTTGAGGTAATAATCCCAGGAGGGATGTGGCTGGTTCATATACCGGAACAGGGCGTCGACTATGAAATCTGTCACGGATAGTCGAGTGGAAGGGCGACCGCAAGGTTGGCAACCCTGCTTAGGTAATCACCAGCGAGTAAGCGTGCCTGGTTCGAATCATGGAGTCGCGGATGTACTCGTGCGAGTAATCCACGATCGCTACAACGCGTTAAGCAATGGAAGTGACACTTGAGGGAAGCAATTCTGCAGAGACACTTCCACTCTGTGATGGCGGTACCAGATGACACCTTCTCGTTACAGGGAAGCCAACCGTTTGGTTGCACAACCACTATATCTTCTTTTTTTTCGGTTTTTTTTCTTGCCTCCCTCGAAGCCAAGTGCAACTTAAGATTGATCTGAAAGTCGTGTGACTACTGCATAATCATCTGAAAAGTTTCAAGAGGCAATCAATTTAATCGATAGTATTTACACCAGAACTGCCTTAGGAGTATTCCACGGCTTATTGAAAACTTACTCTGTAAATAAAAACATTGAAAGAATCGATTGGCGCCGAAATTGTTTATTATAATATAATATTCTAGCTAATACAGGCAACACTAATAATATCAGGTTTCATAGATTATTAAAGAGGAACCACCTCATTCGTAGGAATATTGCTTAATCGACGATTGCTATCACGAGGTTTGGTTGTAACTCCACTGGCGTGAGGTTTCTTGGCATTCTGGGGTGGGTCAAACTGTGCAAACTCGACACCGCCCGCGAAAAACTTCCCGGGCTGATATGGGTCCGGTCCAAAAAAAATTAATGGGCAGCAGCGCAATTAGACACAAGCTTGTATTTTTTTTATATTTCTTTTTCCCTCCATTTTTTCGAAAGGACAATAAAAGTTTTCTGAGCCGAGAGGGAGACACTCGAGAACATTTATACGATGCCTGGAATAAAACGCCGTGTTGAATCCGGCGACGATCACGGTGGGAAACGAGCCAAAGTAAAGGATGCGGCTGCTTCGACAGAGACGAAAAGTGCCAAAAAGACCTATACTCCTCCATCCTTCAAAAAGAAGGGCATTACCATTGGAGCGCGAAAGTTGAACAAGAAGAAAAAGGCTGCAAAAGAACGCGCAAAAGAACAAGCGAAAGAACGCGAAAAAAAGGACAAGAAGAAACACCGTGACGAGGATGAGGAGCCCGATTCGGAAGAAGACTCTGACGTCTCCGAAGATTCGGACGTAGATATGGATGATAGTGGAGAGGACGAAGATGGGGATGAGGAGAGTGCAACGGAGGAAACTGGAAAAGAGGAGAAGTCTGTTGCAAAGAGTAATGGATCTAAGGCGAACGGAGTTGAAAAGAGTACGGCACCCTATCTTTCCCTCTTCTTTCAATTGCAATGACTGTTCTGACACTTTTAATTTACTTGTTAGGCACATCTTCTCGCGAAGCGCACGCCAAGCAAAAAGCCATAACGCAGGAACGCAAGGCGGCAAAGCCAAACGCGGATTTGATCGCTCGATCGAAAAAGATCTGGGAACGATTGCGCCTCAAAACGAACATTTCCAAGGAAGAACGACAACAATTGCTTGCTGAGTTGTACGAAATTATCACCGGACGAGTGAGCGATTTCGTCTTCAAACATGATGCAGTACGGGTCATTCAGACGGCATTGAAATATTCCACTATAGAACAACGGAAGCAGATTGCGCGGGAGCTTAAAGGGCGCTATCGGTCCGTAGCTGAGAGTCGATATGGAAAGTTCTTGCTCGGAAAGATACTGGTACACGGTGATACGGAAGTCAGAGATATGATAATCCCTGAGTTCTACGGAAACGTCAAACGACTAATGAGACACCCGGAGGCGTCTTGGATTCTCGACGACATCTACCGGACCGTCGCTACCAAAGAACAAAAGGCCAATTTACTGCGAGAATGGTACGGCCCAGAGTTTACCATCTTCAAGGAAGAGAGCGGATCCGTGCCTTCGGCAGATTTGTCGCAGATCTTGGCTGAAAACCCTGAGAAGAAAGCGCCCATCTTGCACAATCTGTATGAACTCATCAACCAATTGGTGCAGAAAAAGACTACTGGATTCACCATGTTGCATGATGCTATGCTGCAATACTTTTTGAACGTGACGCCGGGTAGTTTTGAAGCCAACGAATTCATTGAACTGATCAAAGGAGACGAAGAGGGTGACCTTGCCAAGAATATGGCGTTTACGAAATCGGGAGCAAGGTTGATGTGCCTTTGCCTGGCCTACTCTTCTGCCAAGGACCGCAAGGTGTTGCTACGGTTTTACCGTGAGACCATTAAGATGATGGCAAGCGACGTCCACGGGCACATGGTCTTATTGACTGCGTTTGAGGTCATCGATGACACCAAACTTACTTCCAAGATCATATTTCCTGAGCTCTTGAATCAAGATCTCGCTGAGTCGGCCCGCCATGACGAGCTGCTGCAACAGGTGAATGATCTCACAGCACGAATTCCTGTGCTCTACTTGTTTGCGGGAGACAAGGTCAAGTGGCTGCTCACAGGCGCCGATCAAGAGATCCTGAAGGAAATTCGTGAGATCAGAACTCAGACTTCGAAGAAGGAGCCGTCTATTCGGCGCCAGGAGCTCATCAAAGCGGCAAGCCCGACTCTGCTCGAATTTATTGCTTCGCGGGCAGAGGCTCTCATGGAAACCAGCTTTGGATGCCAATTTATTACGGAAGTGCTCTTTGATGCCGACGGAGACAAGTCCGCTGCGTTGACTGCTGTTGCAGTTGCCGCCAAATCCAAGCCCGAGGTCAAGGATTCTCCTTTCATCGGGCGGATGCTGAAGTCGCTTGTTCAGGGTGGCAGGTTCAACAATCAAGAAAAAGTGGTCGAGAAAGTGAATCCACCACTTCGGTTTCACTCTTTACTCTACGACAACATCAAAGATGACATTATGACCTGGACGGTTGGGTCCCACCCGTTTGTGATCGTGGCACTGGTGGAGTCGGACGACTTCGACAAGAAAGAGGAGTTGCTGAAGACATTGAAGAAGAACAAGAAAGCCCTGGAGCAGGCAGCCGCACCAGCAAAAGAAGCCTCCGGCGATGGAAAGAAGAAACCTGGTCCTACGAGCAGCGGAGCCAAGCTCTTACTGGAGAAACTCCAATAAATGACCTCCATTGTGCGGAATTATTGAAATCTTTGTTATTGTATGCCTGCCGATTGGATTCTTGGTTCATTCTTCTTCGATGTATGCATTCCGTATTCTTGTCTAGAACTAACTCTTTGCATTTCTTTTTTTTGTCGGCGTCCGCCTATGTACATTGTAAATAGACAGAAATCAAATGACGGACATGTTGCCTATGGATCTTTGGGGGAAAAGAATTGCGTACTGCATCATAGACACAGGACTGATTCTATTGCTCGCTCAGCGGCCCCTCTATCAGTCTATCATAGCAAAGGTAATCACTTCTATGCCATCCGCGTCACTGTCGAAGATGGGGGCCAAAGAGCAAAAAACGGCCATGTGGCATGGCAATCAGAGATGGCTAAAAAGGCGCATAACAACTTAGAACTCCGTACTAGGCCCAGACAAATGGCCCGCCGGTGGGGGCTGTATGGAGTATTCGCTAAATTAATATGGACGGAGTTACTGTTAGTTTACCTATTATCAGGCCTTGAGAGACAAGACAAATATTATCAGAGAATGCCAATCACAGCAACTGTTGTGAACTGCCCATGATCTGATCTCACCCAAGTTTATCAATATTCTCCATTTCTAGATGTGGATGGACAATTGGAAATGAAATAATCACAGCAAATGCCATCTGTTCGCTTTCCATACCAATGGAGGGCTTTCAAAGCCTTCAAATCAGCTAGCTCGTCTGGTATAGCTTGACCGAGTTGATCAGAAAGTACGACTCAGTAAAGGCACTGGGGTTTGCGGCAACATAAGCCTCGCAGGTGCTGACTCCTGTGGTCTGGGGGCAGTGGGACCAGTCGGTCCAGCCTTGTCCACCAGCATTCGAGCCACAGAAGTCGATATTGAAAATCTGCATTTCTTGTCAGTCACATTATGGCTGATTGAATTAGTATTTCAGAGGAAACCCACAATCGTCTGGTCAATAAAATTCTGAGAAATGCTGCACCCAGACTGGGATTCGAAATCCATCAAGGGCTCACCCCACGACGACGGATTGGGGCTTCCAGACGTGATATCGGCTGGGATTGAGTCCCGTGGGAACAACCACACCTTGAGAGCGTCCTCAAGATAAAGTACGTACAAGCCCCCTCCATTGGCGTTGAATCCGCTGCCGTACGAAGCGGAGTCACCACTCACGCCGCATCCCCCGGGGCTGCTGTCGAGATTGCAATCCGTGCGGAGCCCCGTACCGGTCTGGTTACCGCCGGTTAGAGTACACTGGGCACTGGTATGCAAGCTGATGTCGTTATAGTCCTGGTCGTTGATGCCTTCGATAATGTCTATTTCCCCGTACGGGTTGCCCTGGTTGTTGATCGTCCAGCTGCAAAAAAGCAGAAGTGTCAAGGTTGGCGCATGATCTAACTATAAATGCAGAATACAGTAACATACTAGGCAGGCCATGTGCCGCAGGTGTTGTTCGGGATATGCGCCAGATCTGCAATGAGAAGACCATTGTTGAAGGTCTGGGAGCTTTCGAGTCGAACGCTCTTACGACCGGCGCCAGACGCGCTCAGGACGGTGGTATCGTCCACGCCGAGATATATTTGATTGTTGACTTTTCGAGCAAGACCGGCGGCTGTCGCGTCGTCGGCAGAGACATATTGAACGAATCCCTTTGTGGGATCACTGTCCTATTTCAGCTGCGTTGTCAGAAATGGACCTCACAATATATACTATTACATTAGAATGTTTGACATTCGAGAAGATAACCTACTGTGAAGAACGTAAATCCGTCGAAGAAATTACTGGCATCGTAATTCTGCTTGAGGATATACTCTGCACTTCCTGAGGTCGCCAGGACCAATAGTATAGCAGTCGTCGCTGAAAGGAATCTATCCATTCGGTCTTATATAGGAGATAGCACAATAAATATCAAATATATACACCAAAAAACACTTGGGGGAAAAAAACTGTTTTGACAATTAGAGGCACTCAGAACTATTCCAAGTTCTGATCCATTTATTCTATATATTCTACGAAATGGGTGCTACTAGAACAGATCTAATTTCCAGGATTGAGATCCATCCATGGAAGGACGACACGATGACACCCTCTCTCCAAAAAAAAAGGTTATCTGTCGTGTCAAACGACTGGTAATGTCACATTAATATAGAAGAGAGTTATTAGAAAGGCTAGAAGGTGCTTAGATAGTTCCTCAGATCTCCATTCAAGTTTCTGTATTCTCTGCGGCTAGCAATAATATTAATATTGTGATTACCATTTTCAAGGGTAGTACCATGACGGTCCATTCGTGGCGTTTTTGCAACAGTGGTATGAACCCTCCTTTTGGGGTGTAATAGACCGCATTATAGTTAGAGTTGGAGGGCATCGTCCACGGCCCCCAAAGGCCCCTATCTGTAGTATAGTTGCGTAGTGGCTGGCACTTGCAAGAAACGCTACCTATTTTTTTTCTATCGAATTTAGGCAGCAGTCAGTCATCTAATCAGTTCAGCCTGCAGATAATAAATTTTGCTATATCTATAAAGTATGCATACAGCCCGTCATGTTTGGAAATGATGAAATGATCTGCGTCAGCCTGAATTCTTCAGATGTTCCATCCTGGAGGAGTGGCAGCAGAGAAAAAAAAAGAACTGAATGTAACCTTAACTTCTATCTAACAATCGTTCTCCACTTCTATTTCATCTTTATTGTTATTACTATTATTGTATACGCTGGTAGCCCTACAGTTCTTCTCTAGTCTGTTTTCTGATCTGTTTTCTGTAATCAGGTCCTTGGCAAGCTTGGACTGTGATAACAGTAGTTTGAAGTTCAGCCAACCCTTTTGGAGTAGTCTCTAACGTAGGTCCTGAGATCATAGACAATAGACAGCAACATACGCTAGAGTCTCTTAGGCTTATAATTTGCCCATCCATAGTTGGACTACATAGAGCTCTCTGTCTGGTATAGACCCTAATACAGATTGATCACTCCTAGAACCTTTTGAGGTAGTTGATTACCTCAGCATGGTCTTAGAAGCTTCTTCCTATACTATGTTTTTGTCTACCTAGAGATAGATCCCTGGTCAGGTTTAAGCTTCAACGGAAGCTACTCCATTCCTATTTCTTGAATAATTCTTCATGTAGACTGCTATCCTTGAGCTTTCTCATGGCAGTATAAATGCCAGACTCTATAGACTAAATAGGACGAGCCTAGAGAGCACCAGAAAGCACCTATTTATCCTAGATAGTCTCTAGTTGGCAGGTTATCCCCGCCTAAGGGAGATCATCATAGTATACTCCGTATAGAGCATCGGTATAGTAACAGACTGTATTTTTTATCTAAGGCACGGAGTCAGGGGTAATGTTAACAGCGGTTAACGGCTAAAGTCCGCTGCCCCGCAATGGCGAGATTATGTCAGATTTGCCCCTGGGGCCTGGAATTCCTGAAGAGCCAATGAGGGATCCTGGTGGCTATTGCAATTGCGCTGCAAGTCATCTAAATTCCCGACGAATTTGCAGACTCTCTGGGTTAGAAGCCTGGGAACCCTTGCAACGTCTTGTCCTGTGCCAATTTATCCATGTTTCCCACTAACTTAAACAAGTGAGTTTTAGCGCACACGGTTTGTGTGGAGATCGGCGCCAGCAGATCCCTGCCGCTCTTGGCTGTGGGAGGCAGTTGAGGACATTCAGGGACAAGATGAGCGCGCAGACCCGGCAGCGTGTTTGTCGCTGGTTCCTGGCGTACGTGTTAAATCGATCGCCAACCTTCGCGCTCCCGCAAACTCCAAGGTCACTCTTCCCACTGTCTCCAAGTCCCAGAATCCCCTGAACCGCTATAGCGAACCTCCTCTCAGCCTCCCTTGATGATGCGCCTTACTATGGCCTGATCGCGAAATCCGCGCACAGACTCCTCCCCCTTGCGAAAAGCCCCCAATTCGATTCCTCGCCGATCGCCCTGTATTTCTGCCCGTCGACAGAGATTGAACGCGGCTCCAAGGCGTGTGGAAAGGCGTGATCCTGCCTGGATCTCATTGTTTTGCCTCCCTGTTCGCTGCTCTTTCGCGTGAATCCCCGCCCCCCTCGTTCCCATCACGATGACCCCCCATCAAAATGTTCCGCCAGTTCCTGCAGGCAGATTCGACAATGACCAGTCCAGACAGCAAGATGGCGACAATCACTCTCAGCAGCAAGACTTGCCTGAGGTACCTCCGTCACCGACCTTGACCAACCCAGATATGATCCTACCGGAAGAGGGAGAGCGCGAGTCGTCCACGCCGTCTCCACCATTCCGGTTGCCGTCTCTGTCAGATATGCAATTTGGTCAACCGCACGCGAGTGGTTTTCGAAGTGCCCTCAATTATGGCGGAGCAACGCCCAGTACACAAATTGGGGTAGCCGTTTCGACGCCCAGTCGACCTCCGCGCAGCGCCTGGACATACGAGGGTCATGCGCCCAGCCGCCCCTTATCAGATATAGGAGAGGAGGATATTCAGTCATCTCCGCCTCGTTCGAGGGGCTCGGACTGGAATTCCGGCGCCGAGAACGGCCAAGGGAGGAACGCTGAAGAATCAGAAACCGGCAGCACCAGATCAAGTTCGACGATTAGCGCGAGAAGTGGTCAGGGGAGATGGGATGGATATGAAAGTCGCAGCACCGAGAGTAACCGCGATGAGCAAAGTGGATCAAACGAAGACCCTGCTATTCAGGATAGTGTGGAAGCAGCGAGGGCAAAGGCAGGCGCAGCATTGGTCTATGGTGCTTCCAACGATGATGACAGTTCGTCTGCAATTCTGAGCAGCGAGGCGGAGAGGATTTTGGAAAATGCGAAAAAGAGATTGACTGTATGTTGTGGAAAATCGGTTTTATCCACGGTCAGCAGCTGACGCAGATACAGCTCATGGAAGGTAATCTTACAAGAGCCCGTTCATCGATTCGCCTTACTCCCTCTCCTTCTCCGTCCGGTTTGCTTCCTCTCCGGACCGGAGAGCTCTACAAATCGATATCTCAAACGGATCGGAGGAGCTCGATCCTTCGACCCCGCCAGGTCTATAACTCGACACAGGATGCGGGTAGCAATTATCATTCGAGGGTCTACAGCGAGACTCACCTGCCGTCGACCGTTAACAATCAAGGTCCACCGATACAACAGTCTCGTTCTCTAAGTGCGCTGGGATCCACAAGCGCGTCCAGTTACGAGGCAGATGATGGCTCGTTTCATTATAACACCTCCAGAAGGAGTCCCCTGACTATTCGACCATCATCTGGCTTTTATCACCCAAAGCTCGATTCGCTCAGGGAAGACAGGCGCAAATCGAACTCAAAGGATTCCTCGCTTAGGACGTCGTCGAGACAGGGCATGTCAGCCAGCAACCACGCCCCTAAGATAACCACGATGGAAGAATTTAATTCTGTCTATCCCTCCGAGGGCCCACCGTCGCGCGCTCAGTCACAGCTGCAAGTGCGTGATCTCCGAGACCAAGCGGAAGGCCTGAAAACCAAGATCTCCATGTTAAAGATAAAGACGCAAGAGGACAATCTTCGCCGGCGAAGTTTGCAGAGCTTACGCACACCGAGCCCGTTCACCGCAGCCGAGCAATGGATGACCACTGATCTGGAATTTCGGGATAGTAGTAGTAGCAACTCGAATTCGAATTCTGGACAGGGTTGGAGTCCGAAACAAGCAGAGGAGGAGGAGAAGGAAAAGGAGGAGTCCTCACAAACGCGCGAGGATGAACATTCCACCGACCCAGCGCCGTCTCCTGAGAAGGATGTGGCGCGTGAGACCACCCGAGAATCAGGTGACGATAACGACGACTTCAATTCTGTTGTCGACAGTCATTACGAGGACGCTGAGGAGGGTGAATATGGCAATAATGAAATGGACGGGTCTTCAGGTTCAGAGATAGACCGTGAGGCACTCAATGAGATTTTGAATGAGCCCTTGGACGACGAGGATGATGAGAACGAAACATACGAGGATCTCCCGCTGAAAGCGACGCCTCATGAAGAGCGCGAAGATGCATTCGATTACGAGAATTTCTATCTCCACAGCGCCCTTGGAAGCTTCTCACAAGATAAAATGCGGCGACGTTCGAGTTTTAGCTCGAACGACTCGGTAGAAACCACGCGGCCTTTCCCCTCATCGACGGATAACTCTCGACCTGGGATACATTCGCGTACGAACAGTACCGACTCTATTTCCACGGCAGCGACTTTCGCCACAGCCACGGAGGGAGATTATTCTGACGACGAGCAAAACGCTGAAGATGAGATCGACCTGGCGCTCAATTGGCCTCAAGTTCCCAGAAACGGTACGTTCACATCCAACCAAGATAGATTTCTGATGGCTGATCCATATCTACCAGGCGTATATACCCAGCAGCAGAAGCGTCGATCACGAAACTTGACAGTGAGTCCTATGAAGGCGTCCGGAATTCTGACGCCGCCTGGATCGGGCATTCGAGAGACGTCTGGGTCCGTTACGCCGGTCTCAGCCTTCCTGTCAGCTAATCCCGGCTCGGGGACCTCCTCTGGATTGAATAATGACGACACGCAGCTGTTGGAGCAAGTCTTCAAGAGCCTTGGAAAAGTTTGTTCGGAGTTGCAGGATCTGACAGCGCCTGGGGTTGATGCGGATCCGAAGACTATACGCACGCTACGGAGGCGACTGGACGCTGCCAGGCGTGTCCTGGATGGCCAGCTTGATGCGTGATATGCTGGCGATGCGTAGACGGTCTTTTTTTTTCTCCCTCTCACTCTTTACTCCCGCAGAGTCGTGACTGTTTTTGATACCCCCGATATTTTGATTGATGTTCTGGTCTGCGCTGCAAATAGTATTTTTGTCTCGGACAAGTTGGGTTCATGCCTTGGTTTTCGTCATGGTGGTATGCAATAATAATGTACCCAGAGACTGAGAGACTGAAGTGAGTCAAGTAGTCTGAAGCAACGGTGATCAGTCACGATGTTATTGATTATTCTATCTGGCTCTGAGTAGTATCTAGTGAATAATATGCGCCAGTATGCTGGTACCTATTAATAACTATTGCCAGGTACCTGGATAGCTTAACTCGTTTTAGCGCGGAAACTGCCAAGCGGAGAACTCCGTACGCCTGCACCTTAGCTAGGACCACGTCGAAGCTTCGTTCAATTCACCATTAACTCGATCTTCATACCGTGTGAACCTCATCGTTCTCTCCTCCATATCATGATGGATTGAAATTTGACAAATGATCAATGTCAGTACCAGGAACTATTCCTTGGCAAAGATTCAGTCAGCGATTATTAACTTTATGGAGTATTCGCAAGCTACGGATTCCTGCAGAAAAGAAGAGCCCCACCAGACTTCCCAGCTGCTGCCGAGTTACCTACCTTGGTACAGGACCTACATCCCTACGGAGTACATGCATACATACCTCATACATACGTCCTAGGACGTACAGTACGGCGTTGACGAACCAAACAAAATCCATCAATCAGCGATCAATCAATAACGCTGAATCAATTCACACACCGCCTACTACCGACTAATTCAACTAGATACATCATAATCCGTGAGACAACGAACAGGGAAAAAGAAGAGGGGAAACGAAACGGGGGAAAAAAAGAAGGGTCAAATTCAGTCAGCATTCAACCGAAAGAGAATCGATTTTTAGGGACATCGGAACCAGAAACCAGAGACGTTTCACAAGAATTCTCTACAAACAACAACAACAACCACAATAATAATAATAATAATGGCATCGATATCATCACCAACACCAGGCACCACCACCACGGCCAGCAACATCAATTTCCCAACCACACCTGCTGCAACATCATCTCCATTTGCCACGACTACTGCTCCTACTGCTACTACTACTGCTGCTGGTACTACCACCGCTGCAGGACCTTCTACTACTACTCCTTCAGTATTCAACCAACCCCCCAGACGCCTCCTCATCTTCCACGAGACGAGGAACCCGCACAACACCGCTGAGACGGTCTACGTCGCCGTCAACGCGCAAGGTCTGCCCATCTGCGGGCCTGCTGCTGCGCCCGAGTTTTCGGCCTCGTCGCGGACGGCCGGGTCGGGCTCGGTGCTGGATCTGCCGTTAAGGGTGATAAAGGCGTTTACGGAGATTTTTAATAATCCGCGGTACAAGAATTGGTACGTATAAGATAAATCATCCGTAGGATTGGATGCAGTTTTTTTTTATCTGAGTGTTTTTTTTTACGTTCGATCTTATAACGATGTTAATTAATGCCATTGCTGTGTCGATCTACCAGGGCTATTGTCAGCGCGGGCCCGTATCATGACCCGTCTGAAGAAGGGAGGTTCTACGCCGTGGTTCTGGAGCAGGTGCGAGACCAGGCGCAGGGGCCGGTGAAAGGTTGAATTCGATACCGTCATACATGCTGCAGCAGCAGCTGGTGATGATGATGATGATGATAAGGTGGTAGTGACTGTGTTTGTTTCTATAATGTGGCACGGTGGTTAGTGATGATATTGGTTGTAATTTCGATTCTTGCAAGTTTTATCCATCCTTGTTACTATTATTATTGTGTTTACTTATCTAGTTAGTAAGTACTCCGTACATCTATCTATCTATCTATACCAATCTGCTTCTATGTTAATTATTATACTATCATATTTCATATATATTGCCCAATAATTCCTCTTCAAATTCGATTTATTTTGATACATACTGTAATGTACATTACATCAAACAAACTATCTATTATCAATCAATAAGGCAAGAAAAGTTGTATTGTAACCTCCCTTAGCCCTTGGATTAGATTGGACTGGATTGGATTAGGTAACTGACCGAACTGAACTGAAGGCACCGAAAGAAACAAAGAAACAAACTCGTTGAAAAGTACATACAGTACACTCATTACATGCCCATCCTCCCAAAGATAGCCAAACCAACCTTAATCCAGGTGTGTTCGTTCTTGTTTTTCGTTTTTCTGTGCGCCTGATAATATGATGTACATACACCACAAAAAGACCAAGCAAGTGCCGCCATTCGCCACCGGGAGGAGAAGTGTTTGATTATTCATTAAAAAAATAAGAGAAAAAGAAAAAGAAAAACCTCCATGAATACAGGCAATTACCCTAGTTAGTTAGACAAGAAGTGAAAAGAAAAAAAAAGAGGAGTGAAGTGTCTGAAACCCTGAAGAAATCTAGACCATCCATCCCAGGTTGAATAGACTCTCCCGCCGATAAAAAAAAGAATTCATTTCCTGGCCTACTTGGCTCACAGTAACTTTTTGATTTTGTTCTTTTTTTTTCTTCCCTTTTTGTTTCATCATATCGTCAGGTTGAGAGAAAAGTGGAAAATGGGTTGTAAGAATGGAAAGAGAAATCCTGTCATATCGAATCCCAATAGGTAGGCAACCTAGGTGTAAACAGTGGCCGCCTGCAGTAGTTTTGCTCCGTACTTGAGCTCGAGTGACCGAGAATCGTTCGGATCGAACTCTGCCGCTTGGCGTTGTTCCAGGAATTGGGCTGCCATTCGAGTTAGTGACACCGCCAGAGAAAGTCGTATAGTTCCACACTTACGTGTAACCTGAATCGTATCAAACCAGCGAATTGCGTTTTCATCACTGCCGTCGATAGCCTTCAGTATGCCAGTATCTGGCCGAAGAGTCGTCTTCGGAGGCAGCGCCCGCATCTTCAACAGCATGTGTAGAATGTCCGAGAAACGGTCTCCTTGACTCGCATAGTACGGGGGGCGCTTATCCAGAGGCCACTGGACCAAGAAACGTCAGCAAGTTGCTAATATCATATTCTGCCTGTCCGGCTTACCCGCTGCGCGTAATTCTCGTTGTCCCAGGTACGGAACAACCAGCAAGTCCGCTCAACACAGTTCAAGAGAATCAGAGCTACCAGGAAAGTTTCGAAATATCCACTCTGCTGGCGTTGAAGTAGACGTCGTTCAAGGTCGTTCATGACCGATTTGCTCAGTTGAGAAGTGCGCTTTTCCGCTGCCGCTCGCAGCTGGCTGCAGAGCAGACCATACGTTTCGGGGTTTGTCGAGGAATCAATTGGAAGTCGGCCTTCATCAGATGATGAAGCCAGCGTATTGATAGAGGTAGGTGGAAGAGTGGGATTGGAAAAGGTTCGCCACTGCAGCTCGACATCCACTAGGATATGGGTTGCCAGCCACAGCTCGAGGACACGCTCCAGAAGGACGTCCTGGAAACATATTCAGTTAAAATCGTAATTCCTTTTTGGCGACAAACAAATAACTCACCTTCTTCTGTTGACTCAGTTCGTGAGCTAGATTCAAGGTTGGCTTCATGAATGGAGACGGTTCGTGTTCATAGAAAGTAGGCGCCATCTTTTTGATGTACATCTCCAGCTTTCCAGGGAGGTCATCTGCATCACCATCGAGCAGATACAGCTCCTGAGTAGGGCCCTGGAACTGGCCATCTTCCACCAGTGCCTGAAGCTGGGGGTCGAGCGTGGACATAACAGGTTTGTGGCCGACAAGCGCGCTAAAAGTGACATACACCGAGCTTTCCTCGAAATGAGTCGCCTCCACGCGACCTGCGTAGTGCTCGAAATTGACCTGATTCTTGATACTGTTCACGTCGTGATACGCAAGGGTTGCATGCAGCCCTGTGAACGCATTAGTATGAGGACCCACCTAGCATAGAATGGAATGAAAATATCTTACCTGCAGTGTAGAGTTCAAACTCCTCAGCAAGGCGAGTGCGAATACATGGCTGTTTCCAGAGTCGTGCGCTCTCAACACTAGCACATGTGCTGCAGGGGCTGTCGCCAGAACACTGAAAAAGAAGTTAGTCTCCTGCCATGCAAACGATAAGGATGCTATGATATCAATACGTACAGGCTTCTTGAGCATACGGCAACGAATGCAGGCCCCCCGTTTACGGACCTCCTGGACCTCCTTCCTGCGAGCGGCTGAAAACCGTCCGCGGACCTTGGGCTTTGTCGGTTTTGTAGCATTCCCAAAATCGTTGACAAACCCCTTTGCTTGAGAGTTCGGGTTCATTGCGATAGGACGTGGATATGAGACCGCTCGCTGCGCAGCCGAAGTCAAGGTTGGATCATGCTCCTGCAGGCTATCGAAGAGCAACTGCTCCGAACTCGAGAGCTGCTGCGTTGGCCATGCCGGTGCAGCTCTCGGGAGGCCATCAGCACCCGGAGAACCCGTTTCGTGTTCCATCGATAGGCCTTGGGGAACCATTTCGCTTGCTGAGGCAGCAATCATGGAAAGCTGCGACGACTGACGGGCATTTGGGGTCGAGGAATCCGCTGACAGAGAGGCATCAGGCAACGCCGGAGAGATCGATGAGGCCTGGTCACCGGAGGTTTGATTCTGAGTCGGAGCAACGGACGCAGCACTGGAGACGGCTATCAAAGTTTCAGTTAGTATACAGGCTCGCGAACATGAGCAGGAGAATCTCGCCAATCACTTACCGCCTGCGTTCGCTCCATTCTCATCCCCATTATTCTCGGGTTGATTCTCCTGAGTTTGGAATACCTCCGCCTCGAGAGCAGGGTCCACGACAACGGTCTTGCCTCCAACAGTCACGGCCTGCGTGTAGGCAGGACCACCACGCTTGCTCTGATCCGAGGCACCGACCTGCCTCGACGCCTCGGCCAAGACATTGAGTCCATCGAAATTCTGTCTCGTAGTATATGGCAAGTCCACCGTCTTTCCCTTTTGAGCGCCTGCGAGGGCAGCAGCTTTATTGGGGTCATTGTCGGTGAGGTCGGGGAGCTCGTGTAATCGCAACAAGACGCGCTGTCGGTCTCGCAGAGGGATTGCCTGGCACTTTTTCACCAGGTGGTTCGTCAAGCTGTCAATGCGACCTTTGGGGAACTTCTCGCCGCACGCTTTGCACGTGTGCTGGTAACGGTTACTGGCATCCTCGAGTTTCTGTCCGCGTATGAAAAACTCGAGGATGAGCTGGTTGGGCTTGCGACCCATTGTCGTAGCAGGTTCCTCGGCGCGTCACGCACGACGGACAATGGGAACGATGGTCAACCAACGAGATTGAAGATGCACACAGCACACTGGTGTGCTTGAGAGATGCTGCAGGAACAGAGGATAGCTAGGTTGAGACGCGACAATACACCGTGGAGGGGTGGGTAATGGGTGATCACAATGGAAGAACAGACGTGTTAGTAAGGTGGCAAATGCCAAAAACAGATGCAGAAAAGAGGCCAGAACGGGAGGAGGGCAGACTGGAAGCGACTTTGACAGCAGTCTGCAAGCGCACTCTTTTTTGCAGCTCGCGATCAAATTGTCGCTGGATGGCGATCAAGGCGGGCAGATTCAATATGCACGATGCAAAAGCAACGGCAAAAAGTCGCCTGGGTTGAGGGCGGTCTGATGGTTTTGGCCCAGCCTCTGCGGGAGACGCCGCCCTAATGCTCTCCGCCTCGCCGTGACTGGTCTGCGGCCGGGACTTGCCGGCTCTCACCGCAAAGAGGCGGTGATCGGAATGGGAATGCGGCCTGCACCGCCTTCATGATCGCCTACAGAGTGACAGTCTGACAGTCACGCACTCTGGCAGCCTTATGCTGAGCTGGTCTTTTTTTATATTCACAAATTAGTTCCTATAATATTATTTTTGTTTCATCGCCAACTTCTTTGGGATGCGTTTCAGCATAGTCGAAAAACAATCTAAATTCGCAGGTTCCATACCGATTTCAGCCAATCAGAGAGGTCTGCAGCAGCGGCGCAGTATGTATGTATGATGTATGTAGGGTCACACGAGGTCCTGCACGCATCTTCAGGCTGTCAGCAGTGGATTTCTGTCAAACAATCTTGACAGCACATAGTTGCCACCTAATCTCCATTCCTACTGGCCTTTTCTTGTGGTATGCCCATTGTGAAGAGAGCATTAATGTCCAATTACGGGGCAATGCTTAGCCAAGACAGATGGAAAAGAGATGCCTAGATGGAGTCAGACGAAGAGACCCAATTACACTTAGGGTCCCACTAGCTACTGGAGAACAAGGATAAGCAAAAGGGAAAAAAAAATAAGAAAATTAAAGAATTTTTTTAAAAAAAGGATTGCCGGTGCTTGTTTGGGAGAAAATAGAATACATATTAAGGTATATCTGCTCTCTGTCCTAGTAAGCAGAAGTTTTTATAATACAGGAACATAAGCAAGCTGCTTTGAACCAGGCAATTGAAAGCTGACAGAGTCAGGCATCTTGGCAGCTACAAGACAACATTATCGGAACACAGTACATAATGTAATTATAGATTCTACTCTACTCGCTGTCTCTCCCTCCTGCCTTCCAGAAATGATCCATGTCTGGGTCCAAGCTGTCTTAGCCTAGGTTTCATAACTGGCGACAAGGTTGAGGACGATACAAAAACTAAAGCTGGTGAAGCATGCAGCGCTAAAATATCCGTTAACTAATATACTAGCCGACCTGATACAACAGAGGATCGCATTTATACCATGTCTTTTGTGTCGCATAGGTGATGATCGCACAGCATTAAATCCGCATGACCTTGAGCCAGGTGCCTGCAGTGCCAGTCTGTAGACTGGGTTGAACAAAACCGCCAGTCAAAATTTGAATCGTACTGTACAGTACAATGCTGACTGTGTGAGAAAATGGAACACATGTGTTGTATAACGTTGCACAGGTGGAATGTGATTCCTTGAACAACAAAGTGGTTACGTGGGCTGTCAACCTGTCTGCTACTGGCCTCATCGAGCCCGAGAAAAGAAATGAATGCAATGCAGACCAGTTTACTATTGTTGTCTATAACTCGAAAGCATACTACTAGAACGTCAGCAAATCCGATGTTCTGGGGGCCGCCAAGGGACTCCAAGAATTTCAAAGATTCTCCTTTCATCGCGCCCTTCAACAAGACATCCAGGATTCGCCTTGACGCGATTCGGGCCCCGCAGCACGTCCTTGTAAAGGCCATGTTGATTCAGGCACATTCCCTTTTTACTCGCCAGAAGTCTCATGCTGCGGTTGAAGATATCATTCCCCGTGAAGTAGAGCAATGCAGCCCCGATTTCATCTCCAGGAACGAAGAGAAGATCAATCCTTCGCCAAATATCACTGCCAGGCAAAGCGGACACACCATGCCATTTGCTACCATCGCTTCGGGAACTCGTGGCAAGGCTGGCTTTGAGAAATCCCTGATCAAAGAGTCTTGGGATGACAGTGTCCATCATGATGGAGCGAATCGACTCCATAGTTGCACCAGGTTTAGTAATGAGGACATCTATGTCCCCGGAATCAGCAGCCCCGCGTCGGTACGAGCCAGCTATAATAGCCTCCATATCCGCATCCACCCCTTGGACTGCTTCTCGAACAATATTGCCATGCGCTTCTACTTCTGCACGAGGAATACGCTGCTGGAAATCGTCGTAGCGCTCGATTCCTATCCGCTGGTTACTCGTCAGATCCGCTTTGGTCCTCAGGTCCTCCAGAGTCCTGTAGCCCATCGCAATCCATCGAGACGCCTGTGTAAAACCGGCACCGTAGACACCAAGGAATAATTGTAGAGCTTTTTCTTCACTGGTAAGATTTGTGTTTTCTAATCGACGCAAGCGATCCGTGCAAACGATTTCCTCGATCTTATCAGCTAGCCGCTCTCCGATGCCAGCGATATTGAGGGCCTGTGCCTTTGTCGAAATCTTCATCTGTTGCTTTCGAAGCGCACTTATCGCCTTACGATAGGCGATTGTGCGCCAGTGGTCTGATGTCCGGCTGTAGTAGTCTAACATCTGCTGAAGAATCTCTATAGTCCTCGCATTCGGATTGGAAGAGTCAGTGTTACCATCATGCTTTTGCATACAAGCAAAACTTTTCTGCCATTCCGGGATTTTGTGATCCGATTTCATGAGCTCCGAGTCGGGGGTCTCTGACGAGACCAAGCTCGTTTCTAAGAGAGCATCTTCATCGTCTGACGCTTCCAACGGCTTCTCTTGTTATCAGCTAAAGTCTTTCCAAGAGATATCGCACTACATACCAAGTTCCAAGCTGCTTTGACTTTTTCCATTAATTCATCTAAGATGTCTGGGGCAGTGTCCGGTCTCGGTTGATCGGAGGTCTCCCCCTCCGGCTGGAGTTTTGAGGCTTCACCCACAGGTTGAGCAACATGAGCTTGTCCTGAACTGTCTTCTTCCTGAGTAGGGGTTGGCGAACGTTGCCCGCGTCTTCTGGAGGGTTTTTAAAGGCAAGGAAGCCTCTGATGCTGGATCTGGTAAAGCAGGGGAATCATCTGTCGCAACTCCTGGAGCACCGTTCACGCGGAAACGAGCATGTGAAACACTAAGAATAGACCGAAACTTGAGACAATCCGACGGATAGTCTTGATTGACTAAAGCGATGTTGGGCTTCAGTCGCCGTCAGTTATGCACTCAGTATGCCTCTTCAAATAAGACGTACCGGAAATTGATCAACCTTCAAGACCTTAAGAACATCTTGAAAGAGTATATCTTTGTCAACAATGACGTGTGTGACGTCTGCCTCCCAATTCTGTGCCCAAAGAGCACCGTACTCTTGGGCTTTCTGGATCCGCATCCTTCGAGCCGGCGCAACATCGTTGTTAGGGACAAAAACTAATGGACCAGGAAGTCAGTACTAAAATCAGTTCTCGGAGGTGGGTAACATACAGAATTTGAGTCCTTTGAAGATTTGCTGCGATTCTGGCACGGTCTTGAGAGAATAAGCTCGTCTCTTCTTTGATGTGACGCGTTCCTTTTGACCTCTGAGGTTACTAGACTGCCATGACCTTTTCATCTCGCAGTTGTCGTTTTGTTTGTCACTCAGCTTCCCCAATGGCGTCTCTTTGACTATTCTTGTTTCATTTGCGCCGATTCTGGCCAGCGAGGGTCGAGGAGAAGCTGACTCGATCCGGGAGAGACGTCCTGGGGTAACAAGAGCTGCAGGAGCTCGAGTAGTAGAAATAGTATAACTCCTTCTCTCCCGAGCTGTTTTCATGACCTGAGAAAGACTGTCCGCAACATCCTCGCCATCACTTAGGTTATCCAATTTATCCAACTCTCTGAAGAAAATCTCCTTGTTCCCTGCCATTTCTGCCACTTCGCGCCGAGTAGAAATAATACATTACCCGTGACAGAAGTTGAAGCCATGAGGAAGCGGGGATATTACTTCACGGATGCCTGGAGAACAAGAATGAATCATCGAACGGACACATAGATCTTTGGAAAAGGCGAACAATGAATGGAAGGTAGGCGGGGTAACACGTCTCCATGATCCAGACGCGAGTTCTGTTCCGCGAAATCGGCGCCAAGTCACGTTACCAATTATTCGCAGCCAGTCTCTATCCAATCATTTCCCGTCAATGTCCAGTCAATTATGTCCCTATTTGGAAACGTCGACGGAGGAAAGCTAAGGCTTCCACTGATTACCCCCAATCCAAGCTGTTAGCATCAGGCTATAGCGTCATCACGATGTGGAAATATTCATCCTTTCCCTATTTACTGTCAGCGGAGTCTACTTTTCCCCTTTTACTGAAAGATAGTCGCTGCTTAAGTTGTCAATTCCGCGGAGTCGGTGGTGCGATATCATTTCCCCGTCGGTACGCTAGCAACAGCAATGATGTGAAGAAAACGACCGCGAGTTCGGAGTCCTCAAAGAAGAGCCCAGAGCAAGAACAACAGAAAACGGCCTCAGGCGCTTCCAGTGATGGCGAGGAGTTTACTCCCCTTATGCTCGACCGACCGATCGGTCTCCTTTACCCTCCTCAAGAAGGACAAAATACAGGCGTTGATACGCGCACGCTGAGACAACGGCGGGATGATTTTGTCAATTATGAGAAACACCTCCAGCGGCGCAAGGAATTGTATGACCCCATGTCGATAACAAAGAAAAGCAAGATCCGTGAATCCAGTAGCGGCTGACCAGCTGATCAAAATTCCGAGCGCCACAGGACAAGACAAGTCGCAAAGCCGTACTTCCGAGACTGGTCTAACCTTCGTTACCATGAAGGCAAGACATTCCGGTCGAACCCTCGACTCTTCAAACGGGACAAGGCACTGTATTTTCCCAACATGTATGGGATTACCCTGGCGTCGCCGAGAGAACCACAAAACACGACAACTACTCTCCGCGGCAAGGTCTCCGTCGTGAGTTTGTTCTCGAGCTTGTGGGCGGAGCAGCAGGTGGCGACGTTTACAGGGCGAGAACAGAATCCAGGGCTATACGATGCACTTGGGAACGATACTTCCCTGGCGCAAAAAGTGGACATCAATCTGGAGGAGAACGCAATGAAGGCATGGCTGGTACGGATGTTCATGTGGAGGATGAGACGGAAATTGCCTGCAGAGCAGCATCAAAGATATTTCCTCGTCCGCAAAGGCCTAACAGACGGTTTGAAGGAGGCTATCGGAATGATGAACAGTAAGGTCGGATATGTCTATCTTCTGGATGATGACTGTCGGATCCGGTGGGCCGGTAGCGGTCCTGCCGAAAAGTCGGAGGTCGAGGCGTTGAACAACGGAATTAGGAAGCTGATTGAAGAGAAGAGAAAACGCGTGGAATCTGACCTTCCAGTCTCTGAGTGGGAAAGCGTGAAAAAGAAGGATGAAGCGGCAAGTACCAAGCCAAGAGTTGTGATGACGAAGTAATACCTGCATTGCAAGAACGTTGACAGAACAGACCTATGGCTAAAAGCGTGGACAACGGTAGAGGAAGCTTTCTACCAAACGATGATAATGAGCAGGAAGTATTGGGAATCCCGGCCCTTTTAAGCCTCGTCCTGTGTTTGGGCTTCAGAGCCTTTGCTATGATGTCTGGAGGACAAAAGTCCTGTGAATATCAACAAAGAAGTAGGCATCTTGGAGTTTTGTAATTATATGTACAGTACATATAGTATACCACACAAAAAGCAGACATTGTTGGATTGACTGTCCCCAACACAACATCATCGAATCCCGAAATACATGGCAAAATAACTCCTTAAACGCCATATCCATGCCAGCGTAGTTGCTTTCCCACACGCGTGGAAGTTAAAAAGAAACAAGGAGACGAAGAACCGAAGCATAATATTAATTTCCCAGACCCCTCATCACCGGAAGAACAGTAACATCAGAAAACAGAACCCAATGAAAACGCCGAGGATAATACCATCACGTCTCCGTTTGGCTCCGATTTTACCGATTAAACTATTGACGCCGGGCATCTGGGCCGCAGCGCCAATGATGCGCCGATTGATACTGGCCAGGGTCTCGCGCTGCAACCCGAAATTCTCGTTGACGGCATACGCCTGGCTCAGCACGCGGTCCATCATATTATGACTGTTATCGAGACGGCCACGCTCCTCGAGCATGTAGTCGGCCTCCGCAGCGCCCGGGTTGGCGGCGGACCGATATGCGTCGATGTCAGAGCGAACGTTGCTGAGCAAGTTCACGCGATCCCGGGTCTCTGCGATCGCAGACGAGAGACGCTGGAACTCGCGACGATGATCAAGAAGCACCTCGCGATGGCGGGAGAGGTTATTCTGTTTGAGGGCGGATGAGGTGAGGGTTGCCTCGGAGTCGAGAAGGCGGGAGAGCTGTGAGATTAGAGCTTCGCGCTGTTCGATGAAAAGCGGTCAGTCTCATTTTTTCCTTCTTGCTTATCGTAAGCAGGTTGTCACACCTTCTCAAGAAGGTCCTTGATCTGCCCTTCAAGCCGTTGCTCCTCCTCGGAGGGCTTCGGTGGTAACCGAGACATGGACGCATATTGCGAGTAGCTGTGGAAGAGACTTTCCGTCTAGATAACAGCGGAACATTCCATGACCAGTTAGCGATGCCACGATCAGACAGTGAGAAACGAGAAGGAAAAGCCCTTTACCTGAGTCTCTAAGGAACGAGCCTGTTGGCGGAGCTGAGTCCATCCAGTGCCTGTGGAGGTGGCCATCTGTACGGGACGAGGTCGACAGATCGAAACGACAAATAAAGGAGTATATTTCTGGAAATCTCAATTATCGCTGAACGGAATAGGGTATCTTCGGATCGATATCATTCAAGGTCATCATCAGATTCAATAGTTTACTGGCCAGGCAACCCCATTCATGCTCTCCCGTCGCTCCCCAACGTTACGCCTAAACTTAACTAGCCTCCGGCGGTGACGAGGACAGTGTCCAGATTTAGAAATGGGAGCCGCACCAGCCACAGTATTGCACACGTGACTTTTACCGATTTGCTTCCTATCTGTGGCTTGTTTGTGGGTTCACCCTTCCCGCTTAACTCAGCTTAGCGCAGGACGGCCGCACCGTCTCGCACAGGCAAAAAACCCTAGTCCCACAACTCCCCAAAATTGACGGTCCTATCTTCAATCCTCCAAGTCGACGACCTCACGACAACGACTCGAAGCCGCCCATCATGGTACGTTTTTTCGATTCTGTGGAATCTGACCTGCGCAGATCAGGGAGATTGTGCTGACGGTACTTTTTGTTTTGTTCTACAGTCGACTGCCAAGGTCAAGACCGGTCAGCTCTGGGGAAAGAGCAAGGACGAGCTCATCAAGCAGCTCGAGGAGCTGAAGACCGAGCTGAACCAGCTCCGTGTCCAGAAGATCGCTGGCGGTGCTGCCTCTAAGCTCACCAGAATGTGCGTTCAATCCTCGAATACCCCGCCCTGAACCCGATGATAAGCCATGCCCGGTTGAAGAGGAGGGAAAACGAAGAAAGAGGAGGAAAGGAACAGAAATTGGAAAAGAACAAGGAAATGTGGAACAAGAGATTGGGAAAGAAAGAGAAGGAAGAGAAAGGATTTATCTAATTGCGGGCAGAACATGGAAAAAAGAGGCAATGAGAGAAGAAAAATGCTGACCATGGAATCTTTGTATCTTTTTACAGCCACGATCTCCGCAAGTCGATCGCCCGTGTTCTCACCGTCATCAACGCCAACCAGCGCGCCCAGCTGCGTCTCTTCTACAAGGGCAAGAAGTACCTGCCTCTCGACCTCCGGCCCAAGCTCACCCGCGCCATGCGCCGACGACTCACCCGCCACGAGGCCTCGCTGGTGACGGAGAAGCAGCGCAAGAAGCAGATCCACTTCCCTCAGCGGAAATACGCCGTCAAGGTAGAACCCCTTTCTGTCAATTTCGAATTTCGGACCTAGCTAATTTCGTTTTTTTTTTGTCTCAGGCTTAAATGAGGTCATGACGTGTCTTGTTGGTGTGTGGGGGGGTGAAGAAGAGCGGATAGATACCGGTTGTTTTCAGTTTTAAACAAAACCAATATCGGCCTCACCTCAAACGTTCCGTGGGATTTCTCTTTTTTTTCATCATCTTGGGTCGATCATAAAAACGGATAACGGGAAATGTATCTTAGGAAATGCGAATATTATCACATTTCCACCCATATCAGCATTGAAAAAAAACTAAATTTTGACATGACAGCACGACAGCAATTTTTTTTAAAGATGTCTCTTCACCTTTATCCGGAAAAAAAACCGATAAGATGAAATGGGGACTAGCTCTGAAGGAAGTATGCCAAGTAGCGACAGATACCTGGGAGGAGGAAAGATTCTTATTCAAACTAAAGTTCATTACAGTGAAGAAAATCCCCCAGAAAGGAAGCCAAATGCCGATATCGAAGACACATCGTCCATCACTTGCCTAAGTATCCCAAGCCTAAAATAAAGAAAAGACAGAATTCGTAAGGTTATATAAAGCATATAGTAGACTGTAGACCTAGACACACGTCCATAGTTTCCTTTTTCTTTAATTTCCACTGCTAACTAGGTCGATGCTCCGAATACTTGCCCAGTGCCGTTTGCTTCAGCGTTCTCCCCGCGCGCTGAGTTATGGCTCGGCAGAGTCTGGCTGGAGGGAGTCGAGCTCGTGCCCGACTCGAGGGTCCACATTCCTCCACACAGACAGGATCGGATAAGCTGCAGCTTTGCGATCAATCGGTACGACAAAAACGACCGTGGCGTCGTCACGTCGCCCGAGATTTCGCAGCAGCGGGTACAACGACGTCGAGGTTGGCCGTGCTGGGCTCTCTCTCTCGCTCCGTTGCCATCCGGCTCGGTGGAACTGGTCCTGGAGTGGAAGGACCGGAGTGGCAGCTTTTTCAAGACATCGACCTCCTGGGTACGTCGATAGAACTCCGTGCGGCGATCGTTGCAGAAGCCCAGCCAACTGTAATCACCCAGGTAGATGGCCATCCGATTGATATCGGGCTTGAGCGAAGGGACCTTCTGTCGCAGCAAAGTCGCCACGGCCGGGATCAGAACAGCGGGTATACGCGAGTTCACCAAAAGCTCTTTCTCCGGGGCCGGACGTTCATTGTCTCCAAACCCAGCGCCCTGGTAAGCATGCCGTACTGCTGAGTCTACGCCCGCCAGGAATTTCTCATATACGTCGATACGAATCGGCGATGCGTCAATCGTTTGGTAGAGTTCTGTATAGTAAACACGAGCTTCTCCCGACAGAGGTGTGGTCGTGTAGCCAGCATACACGCCCCGTAGTCCGCGACAGATAAAGCGCAGGAATGCACGGGACATACTGGACAGCAGAAGAATGAGGGAAAGTGAATTCGTCGATTTCACTGAGCAAAACGTTTAGTCTCACTGCTCCCCTAGCACGAAATATGAGTACCTGTTACGGATAAAATCTTACCTTTTTGCGCAAATGCTTCCTGATCAGAAAATACGGGCTCGAACTCTTCGGCTAGTTCGAACAGCTCATCGAGAATATAATAGGAGAAATCAAGCGCCCATTTGGTGTTTCCGAGGACCATTCTCAGAACGTCTTGTCACACAGTTGTCAGTAACGCTCCCATTGGATAAAATGACAGAAACCCTTGAATCATACCGGGATCATGAGGCTCGGTCTCCTTGGGCCCTTTGTTGTACTGGAAAAAGTAGGCAAAAAGGACCGAGGCATGTCGTAAGTGAAGAATCGCCCAAGATACTGAGGATGGCAGGCTACGAGGAGTATGGTAATTCTTGAAGCCAAGAGCAGCTTGTAAGCTAAGACAGCGTGGGATATATGGATGGTTCATGAGCTTGTCCTGCTCCACTGTGAAATTGCAATTGATGGGCAACGCGCGGTATACTTCGTTGATGAAGGCATTTTGGGCATCTGCAGTTCAAAGTCAGCTTCAAACCACACTAGAAAATGCCACATTCGGGACTCTCAAAACTGACCAGGAGTGAGTTGCCGCAGAAGGATCATTAAGATGTCATCTGTATTTATATCGCTTCCACAGCCACGACAGAACGCCAATGCCAAGGCAGCAACAGCAGCGGAAAATTTATCTGTCAAGCCCATTAGTTCAATCGGTGGAAGGCAAAGATAGGTAATTCAACTCATACTTTCATCGTAAAGACCTTCTTCTGTACAAAATGAGTGTTCCATCATTCTCAATCGCACTTGCCACTCTCCGTCCAGCACAACAGCAAGGCAGCTGTTTGGTGAGAAACTGACATGAACACCTGAGGTGGGTCAGAAACTTAATAATTCTAGGAGGGATCCGGGAATAACTGCGAACCTGAAGCATCAAGAGGATAATGGAATCCTGCCTGAGCCATGCTGGTGACCGTGTTGGTATCGTCAACTCCGTTGAAGCTGACCATAGTCTTTGGATCAAAAAAGGATATTGAACTGTCATCGTAGGTCACTGCAAGGACGTTGCCAAATTCGAGGTGGTCAACGGAGACTACATATCTATCAGAGTAGATGTCTTCGAGCCGTCGAAGTTCGACTTTTGGCTAACATTATTGTCAGAACAACCTAGATTTCGGGAAACCGCGGTGGTTTCAAGGATAGGGGGAATTGACTGATCTACCTTT
>NW_013562511.1:0-6650 GCF_000968595.1 Rasamsonia emersonii CBS 393.64 | reverse complement strand
CCAAAATAGCTGTCAAAATACGTATCTGAAAGCCTAGTGAATAGTTCTATAGATTCAAATATAGTTATAGGAATTATATATAATGACTAGAAGTTCTAGTCAACTATATATAACTCTATAGTGCTATATTTTTCACTATAAAAGTATTGTGCAGGGACCAGTGTGGCGTGGTGCGGCTGGAAGGTCTATGGCGTGGCTTCCCCCCTTGCGCGGGTTGTTTGACTGGGCTCCCGTAGCGGGAGGGAAAACAAAAATTTTCTTTGCCAGCTCACACCGACAACAAAGGGGTAATTTGAAATAAAAATCGAGTATGTTATTAAGTTTGATGAGCAGAACAAATTGGTGTCAAAATCGAGTTCGAATACCCCCAAATTGGGGGGGGGTGTTGGGAGCGCCAGAGTTTTTTTTTTTTGATGACTTTATTTATTTTTTTATTAATAATTTTATAACTTAACCTAAAACCTATTTTAAACATAATATTATACCTATTAAGGTTTAATATATAAAATATGTTATTTAATATTAAATTAAAGAAAGCTTTTTTTTAGTTATATTTATTTCTAAAACTAAAAACTATTTAAGTTTAAAAATAATTTTTAAAAATAATTTATAATTAATACTAGCTATTTTAATATAGATTATATTAATCTTAGCTATAGAGTAACTTAATATAATTTTTTATATTAATAATAATTTAAAAATTAATAAATTATTAATATAAATAGTTATATATATTATAATAAAGTATTTAAATTTATTATTAAAAATATTTAATATAAAATATTAAATTTCAATAAATTATATAAACCTTTTTCTATTTTATCAATTAGGTAGAATTTTTATTTTAATTAGTTGCCTTTTTATTATTTAATTGATTATTTAAAATTATAATAAATGTATTGTTTATATAGAATTTTGCTTTACATTATTTGTTTTTTAATTTTTAATAGTTTAAGCATAATTATTCTTTTTCAATTTTTAAGAAACACTAAATTAATAAATTTATACAGACTTTAAATTATATAAAGCTTATAAAAATACTTATATTAATTAAATAATATTATTATAATTTTATTAAAATTTTATATTTTATAAATATAAATATATGTATAATTAATTAAAGTAAATTTTCTAGATTTTTTATTTTATATATAGTTTTAAATATTATATTATTTTTAGCCTTGGTTTAGGCTATTCTTAGATAGTCTTAATATAGCTTTTTTATTTTAGTTCTTAAGTATAGTTATAGATCTTAAGAAATTAATATAATTAATATTAATTATTAAGTTATTTATATTACTTTTTTTATTGTTTTAGATTTTAATTTATATTTCGGTTTATTAGTATTGTAATTAAATTTTATATATTAGATTTTTATTATAAAATATTTTTAGTATTTTTTTATTAAAAACTTAATATTTTTATTGTATATTATACGTAGTTAATATAATAATTATATAATTTAGATAAAAATATAATAAGATAAAAATATACTAAAAGTTTTAAAAATAATATTTTATTAACTATTTAAATAAAGTTTACTAATTATTAATCTAGTATGTAACATTATATAATTAAAATTATATAATTAAGGCCTAAGGTAAGAATAAAAAAGGATATTAGTAAAGACTAGTATAAATAAATAGAGATTTTTATATAATTAGTTCTTTATTAATCTTTTATAACTTTTTATATAGCTTACTATTATATAATTATAGACTTTTATTATATAAATAAATATTAATTTATATATTATATAATTATATATAATTAAAGGCTTAAAGCAAAAATAAAATAAAATAAAATTTTTAATATTTAAACTAATATATTATATAACTGCTATTTTTAATTATATAATTTTTAATAAAAACCTTAAAAGCTTTTTATATAATATATTAAAATAATAATAATCCAGACATAAACTATAATATTCTTTTATTTCATTTTTTATAGAAAATAAATATAAATTATAAATTATAAATATATTAGATTTTTTATAAATATTATATACCTTATAATAGCTTTTTTATTATAATATTTATACTTAATTATATAATTAATTATATATTAAATTATTTTATCAATTTAATTATACCTATAATAGTCTATAATAAAGCCTTATAGAATTATTCATAATTTATATAAACGTAAGATAATTAAAAATAATAAATATAAATATCATTTCAAAAATATTATAAAATAGACTATTTAAAGAAATATTTAAAGAAATAAATATGTAACAAAGAAATAAGTAAAAAAATTAATAATAATTAATATTAAAAAATCTAGTATTTATAATTTCTACTTTTTAATAAATATAATAGTCTAAAACGTTTAATTTATTATAATATAATAATAAATAAATAAATAATATCATATTTAATAAAAAAATAAAGCTAGCTAGCTATTAATTTATAATTAAGAAATTATATATAATTAAAGCCTTAGAGGTTTTAAAAAATAATATAATATACTTAAATAAATACTTCAAAACTAATATATATAATATATAATTATTATTATTTAATGTATTTCTAGTTTTTTTACATAAATAGCTTAGAAGCTTTTTATATAATATATTATCTCGGTCGACGAGCTCTCACCTCTACGTGGTGACTGAGACTAGTAGTCAGTCTTACAAAGCTGATGAATCCAAGAGGAGCTCATATTCTTTTTCTGGGAGTTTTTTGGGCCAGATTTAAGAAGTTTTGACCTATTCTACTCTTACGAAAAATTTTTCACTACCTACCGACCGCCTGCCTACCATCGATATCCGACCCCAATATCGAGCAAGTACCAAATCGAAGACCTAGATATATATAAAATATATATCTAGAGCCTACCGGCCTACCTAGGGAACAGGAAGGGGCCAAGGGAAGGAGGGTTTTCTAGCCTTTTCCCTTCTCCCCTACTCGGACTCCCCCTTTGACCTGACCGACTGACCACCTGCTTACTATTAATAGATTTCTGCCCCAAATCGAGCAATTACCATGTTGAATATCTAGATATCTATATCTAGAGCCTACATTAGGCTATATTCAACATATAGCCTCTACCATCTAGCCAGACTACCATTCGTTGACTCGTGATTTGTTTTCTACCACCTGCTTACCTATCTTTTATTTCCTACTTTTCCCCACTAGATTGAGCTTATATAAGCTCCCTAACCAATCAGCCCTACCAATTGGCCTCAGGCCATCTACCAATCAGCCCCTCTTAGAAGGATACCATAGATGACTGGACTATAGCCTAACCAATTTCTTTCTGCATGTATTTAGTCACTCGCTACTAAGTCCTATTGCTTAGGTAATAGGCAGACCGTGCATAGTCTTTGACTGAAAAACGGTCTCTAAAATGGATGAATAATAATAACCCTTTTTTATATTAGAAATATTAGGCCTATATTAATATTAAAATTTATAATAGTATTTACTTTATAAAATATATTTATATATATACAAAGGTCCTAATTATATAAATTTAGAGTTTTATACTAAAGTTAATAAGATTTAATAATATATTAATAGCTATATTAGGTCTGTAGAATATACTTAGTAAATTATAGGATTTAAGATTTATAAGAATAATCCCTTAGTTAAGCCTTTAATAGTTTATCTCCTTAATCAGTATTTTATAACCTACTAAATACATATTATTATAGATAATATTCTCTAGGCTATTAATTAGTAGAAAATAGCTCTAATAAGATTCTATGAGTAAGTCCTCCTTTATCTCTCTAGTTTCAGTACCTTTTAATATTTAATTATAATTATATTAAATCCTTAAAAGGTAATAATTCTTTTAATAAAAACCTTCCTATTAGATTAGTTAAATCTATATTATTATATTACTTTAGGGAGAAGTTTATTACCTTTAATACCTCTTTATTATTATATCTAGTCTATTTAGTTTTAAAGATTTTTAAATAATAAATAACATTATTTATAATACCTTTTAAGAGGCTTATTATACTTAAAAAGGATTATTATTTAAAAAAATAAGTAGGAACTATATTTTAAAAAGGTATCTTAAATATAAATAAGATAGTATATATAATAATTATTAATCTTTATTATAATATATAATAATCTTATAGATACCTATATTATCTAGAACTAGTTTTATAATAATATTTATAATAACCTAATTTAAGTAATTTATAACTATAATTTTTAATATTTTTTTTAATTTAGAGTACCTATAGGGACTTAGATTCTAATTGGTATCTTATTTGGAAAGATTTATAAAATAAAGATTATTAACTCTAAGACTTTACCCTTCCTTAATTTATTAATAATTAGGCTTACTAAGATCGAATACTAATCTTTATATTATTTAAGAATTAGTTTATAACTAATCTATTCTAATAAAGTTAGCTATTTAATAAGAGGCTTTATTTAATAACAATTAATATATAGCTTATAACTAGATTCTTTAATAAATATAAGGAAGCTTTATTATAGTATAGTTCTTTTTTATAGCCTTAAAAATATGAAAAAAAACTTCTTTATTAGATACTATATAATTATAATTTAAAAAAAAGAGATCTTATATTATAATTATTAATATAATAGCTCCATTTCTTTTTAAAAATAAAACTACTTTTAAATACTTAAAGATTCTTATTGATATTACTAAATTTTATATTTATAATATTTTATATAGGACTTAATTAATTAAGCTTTTTTAATAAATTTATTTATTTATTTAAGATAAGACCTTTATAACTTATTACTATATTTTTAATATTATTCATTATACCTTATAAGACCTATATTTAGATCTTTTTAATAATTCTAAACCTTTTAAAAACTTAATTATTTTTAAAAATAAGTTCTAATAAATACTTTTAATTATACTTTATAATATTTATAACAATATTATTTATATTTATATATTTTACACTAATATATAGCCTTATTTGGAAATTATCTACCTCCAAAAGAATATATAATTTAGATAAGAACTTTTAAAAAAGAATTATATCTTTAATAATTAATTTAGAAAGATATCTTATTTTAAAGAACTTTAAAAAAGAATTTTATTATTAATAATCATATAATATATTTTGAGGCTAGTTTTATAAAAAGATTTATTTATATAATAATTTAATAAAGGTAATTTTTACCTAAGTTTCTTTCTTAATCATATTATTTTAATACTTATAAAGAGGTTATAAAGCTTAATAATATATGACAATAATTTTTAGGTAAAATAATTATTTTTATACCTAAATAAATATAATTTTAATAATAATTAATATAAAGAATAAGGTATTAAAGTCTTATAAAATATTAATTATATCTCTTTACCTTTATTAGTCCTATAATTAAAAATTAATGTTTTTATTATATTTTTTAAAATCTAAACTTAAATTATAGACTTTATAATAAGATTTATTTAATAATTATAAAAGCCTTATATATTATTTTAAGGTATAGATTAATAATAATAAATTTAATAAAGAATATTACCTTATTAAATCTAAATTTATAATAATAAAAAAGATTTATTTTAACTTAGTTATAACTCTTAATTTAATTAGCCTTTATAATAATTATTAATAAATCCTAAGATTAATTATTAAAATATATTAATATAGACTTATAGTTATTAGTTTTTAGTAATAATTAACTTTATATTATATTTTATAAATATTTAAACCTTTTTATACTCTTATTTAAAAATAGTATTAAAAAGAGATTAATTAGAGTTTAAAACCTTTTATTTAAATAGCTAATAGTCTTTTATTATTTAAATTATAAGAGGCTATTTATATATTATAATCTATTTTTATATAATAATTTAGAGCTTATTATCTATCTTTATTATAATTATTAATTATTAATTAATTTATAAATATAATTTAATAAGTATAAAAATTAATTATATAAAAAACTAGGAATTATTTAATTAAGGTCTTTTCATTTAAGGTATTAATATAAAGTTATTAATAGACTAAAAATATCATTAGTCTTAAAATAAGAGTAAAAGGATTAAGAGGTAATATAATCTTATTAAAGTTATTATTAAAAGTAAATAAGCTAAATAAGATACTAATATATATGAGGCTTAAGAATTATTAGGACTATAATAACTAATAATTTTACTATTAATAAAAATATATTAAGCTAATAGACTACAGTTCTATTAATATTTAATTCTTAGGACAATATAATAGATATAAAAGGTATTAATAGAACCTTTTAAACTAATATTAAAAGACTATAATATTGATTATAAAGATATAATTAATACCAGTTTCTATTAAAATTATAGATATAGAGCTCATAAAGGTTAGGTAAATATTATTTATTAAAGGAACTATCTTAAGATACTTATTATTTATACCTTAATAAAGTTAGCTTCTATTATTAGAGAAAAAAGTTATATAATCTTACCTTTATAGGTTATTAGCCTTAATAATTAGATATAAAGGTCCCTTAAAGAGCTCCTTTATAATTAAAATACCTTTACAAAAAATAAAAGTATCTAATAAGAATTAATTATTATAATAATTATAAAACTAAATTTAATATTAATCTTTTTAATATTAATTATTTAATAAAATTAATATTAAATAATAACTTTAGTAAAGATATTAATATTATAAGATTAATTAATAATAAAATACTGTAATAATAAAAGCG
>NW_013562626.1:0-4143 GCF_000968595.1 Rasamsonia emersonii CBS 393.64 | reverse complement strand
AAAGGTTAGGTAAATATTATTTATTAAAGGAACTATCTTAAGATACTTATTATTTATACCTTAATAAAGTTAGCTTCTATTATTAGAGAAAAAAAGTTATATAATCTTACCTTTATAGGTTATTAGCCTTAATAATTAGATATAAAGGTCCCTTAAAGAGCTCCTTTATAATTAAAATACCTTTACAAAAATAAAAGTATCTAATAAGAATTAATTATTATAATAATTATAAAACTAAATTTAATATTAATCTTTTTTAATATTAATTATTTAATAAAATTAATATTAAATAATAACTTTAGTAAAGATATTAATATTATAAAGATTAATTAATAATAAAATCTGTAATAATAAAAGCGCTATTAAAAATATAAAAAATATAATTATAAAGGGTAATAAAAAATGTAATAGATAAGGAAAGTATTTAAAAGATTAATTAAAACTAAAAAATAAAATTCGTTAAATACAAGTTTATTAAATGAAGTTAAATAAAAAATTATAAAGAGCTAAAGATACATATATTTTTTATTATAGTGTTATAGTTAAATTATTCTTTTTAAATAATTAAAGTACTTCTAAAAATATAATACTATTAATCTCTTTTTAATAATATTATTTTTAAATACGAGTATAAAAAGGTTTCAAATAATTTAAAAAAAATAATAAAAGTTAATTATTACTAAAGACTAGTAATTTTATTTTAAGTCTATATTAATATATTTTAATAATTAAACAATTATTAGAAAAGCTAATTAAATTAGGAATTATTTTAAGAATTATAATAATATATTATTAAGCTTTAGAACCTCTTTATTTATATTAATATAACTAATAAAGAAACTTAAATTAGAAATTACTTTTATTAAACTATTATAAGTAAATCTTTTTAATAAAATTATAAAAGCTAAATATATTATAATTTAAAAAAAAATTCTTTTAAAACTTTAAAATATTAAATTAATTATTAAAATAATTTTTTAAGTAATTTCTAATAAGGTTATATATTAATATAAAATATATAAATAAAAAATAATATTATCATAAATATTATGAAATATAATTAAGAGCATTTATTAGAGAATTATCGTTAAAAATAATTGAGACCTTAAAAAAATTGAAAATTCTTAAAAAAATCTAAATATAGGTCTTATAAGGTATAATTAATAATATTGAAGTTATACTAATAAGTTATAAGGGTTGTATTTAAATAAATAAATAGGTTTGTTAAAGAAACTTAATTGATTAAGTCTTATATAAGATACTATAAATAAAAGATTTAATAATATAATCTTTAATTCTTTATAAATAATTCTATGTTTAAGAAATAAAGCTATTATATTAATAATTATAATATATTATATTAATAATTATAATATAAAATATGATCTTTTTTTAGATTATAGATAATTATATAATATCTAGTAAAAAAGTTTTTTTTATACCTTTAGGCTAAGCTATAAAAGAAGAATTATATTATATGTTTTATATTTATTAGAAAATCTAATTATAAGCTCTATATTAATAATTATTAAATAAAGTCTTTTATTAAATAGTTAACTATTAAAGTAGATTAATTATAAATTAGTTCTTAAATAATATAAAGATTAATATCTAGATCTTAATAAGCTTAATTATTAATAAATTAAGGAAGGTTAAAATCTTTAAATTAGTAATCTTTATTTTATAAGTGATTGGTAGACTGGGATCACATGATATGTTGACTCGGTGATCACGTGACCAGTCACGTGGGGGCTGGTAGGATCTGCGGCGCAGCTCCCACCCCTTGCGCAGGTGGTTTGACTGCGCTCCCGTAGGGGGAGGGAAAACAAAAATTTTCTTTGCCGGCTTGTAGAGGGATATGGGTCTTCCCAACCAACAAGGGAGGGGTAGTTTGGTATAAAAATTGAGTATGTTGTAGAGCTTGATGAGCGGAGCAAATTGGTGTCGAAATCGGGTTCGAATACCCCCAAATTGGGGGGGCGTGTTGGGAGCGCGAGAGTTTTTTTTAATTAATCTTTTAGTAGTTAAAAGCCTTAATTTCTTTAAGTATAC
This sequence comes from Rasamsonia emersonii CBS 393.64, assembly GCF_000968595.1. Classification (NCBI taxonomy): domain Eukaryota; kingdom Fungi; phylum Ascomycota; class Eurotiomycetes; order Eurotiales; family Trichocomaceae; genus Rasamsonia; species Rasamsonia emersonii. The sequence continues at coordinate 2,091 of NW_013562626.1, read as the reverse complement.
CTATAGGCTCCTATATTAGCTTATTATATTCAACTTATTTAATAATATATTTATAGTAGCCTTAAGTCTCTACTTGATCTATATATATTTATTTTCCATTTAATACCTTTTTCCCTAACAGGAGCTTAATTAATATCTAGGTCTAGTTTTCTAATAATAATTTAAGTTCCTTTTTTTATTACTTTTAACTACTTCTTTTAGTTTAGATCCTTTTATATTTCCTTAAGTCATAGGCTTAAATAAGTTTAATTATTATAGTTATGAACTAGAAGAGGGTTTATAAAGTTATTATCCTCTAGACTACCTATAGGTACTATTAGTAAATTTAGTTAGTGGTAGTCTACTGTTGTGTGGTAGAACATTATGTATAAGGAGTCAAAGAAGATTAATTAAGAAACTATCCATATAAGAGTTCAGTAGCCTATTTATACTAGTCTTAGCATCTATTAAAAAAATATTTCCTTTTTCTATTCCTACCTCCTACTTCTATTATATAATCCTTATTATATAACCTTTTAATTAGTATATTAGTAACTAGCTAACTCTATCTACTTTATTACTCCTATTTAAATAATTAGTAAGATACTACTTATAAACTCTTATTATATTAATACTCTATATTATCTTATTCCTACTTAATCTACAATTACTTTCTAATTAGGTAGATATAACTTTTAGTTCTTAGGTCTCTTATACCTTAGAAAGGTATATCTTTAAATAATATTATCTCCTAGATCTAAGATAGGGAGTACTTAAGGTATTAATCTTACCTTATTTAATTTATGTCTTAATTATATTATAGTCTTCTTGATTATTTTCTTTTTTTATATATTTAATGAATTTTTATTATATATTAAAAATAATCTTTACTTACTCCTATTTATTATTAATAATTACTAAATAACGTAATCAGACACCGAGCTGCCACGGACACTGAGCTGCCACGTCATCCACCACTACCCCCTAATCAAATTCAATGTGATTTGTTTTTAATGCACCATGCCATGGCTGATATATCAAAGGAAGGGCATATGCAATTAGCAATTGAGGCCTATAAGAAAGATCTATTCTCATCAAAAAAGGCAGCTGCAGATGTGTTTGATGTGCCTCAAAGGACCCTTAAGATATGCCTTAATGGGACTACTTCTCATAAAGATTCAATAGCAAATTGTCAAAAATTGACAGATACTAAAGAAATTATACTTTTAAAATAGATTCTTGATATAGACCAATATGGCCTACCTCTGCAAATTTCAACCATATACTATCTGGCACAGCTATTGCTCTGCATAATTATCCTCAGATGCTACTGCCACCATTGGTAAGAAATGGGTGAACTGATTCATTAAGTGCCATAATGAGCTTTGCTCTAAATATACCTGAAAGTATGATTATCAATGAGCAAAATGTGAAGATCCAGAGCTCATTAAGGGGTAGTTTAAGCAGTTTTATGATACTATTTAAAAGTATGGGATCCTTGAGCAAGATATCTACAACATGGACAAGACTGGCTTCTAAATAGGTGTGATTTCAACTGCCAAAGTTATCTGTGGATCAGAAACATAAGAGAGTCATGCAAAAGCTATACAGCCTGGGAATCATAAATGGGTTACTGCAATTGTTGCAGTAAATGTAGCTGGATAGGCCTTACCTCTATATATTTTTCTTGTGGCAGAGAATTATCAATCTTAATAATATCAAGCTATCCCAAAGGACTACTGAATTAGTGTCAGCAAGAATGGCTGGACAAATAATGAGATAGGCCTTGAATAGCTTCAGAAGACCTTTGAGACCTATACAGCTTCATACACAGTTGGGAGATATCACCTATTGATTCTAGATGGGCATAGCAGCCATGCTACTGCAGGATTTGATAAATTCTGTATAGAGAAGAATATTATTCCTCTTTTTATGCTATTACATTCTTTTTACCTGCTCTAACTGCTTGATGTCAGCTGCTTCTTGCCATTAAAGTGCCTGTATGGCCAGAAAATTAGGGAGATGATACAGAAAGGAATCCATACCATTGACAAGGAAGATTTTCTATATATCTATCCTATAGTCCATCAACAAGCTTTATCAGCATCAAAT
>NW_013562512.1:0-1007 GCF_000968595.1 Rasamsonia emersonii CBS 393.64 | reverse complement strand
AAGGACTACCAAATCAATATTAGCAAGAATGGCTGGACAAATAATGAGATAGGCCTTAAATGGCTTCAGAAGACCTTTGAGACCTATACAGCTCCATACACAGTTGGGAGATATCACCTATTGATTCTAGATGGGCATAGCAGCCATGCTACTGCAGGATTTGATAAATTCTGTATAGAGAAGAATATTATTCCTCTTTTTATGCTATTACATTCTTTTTACCTGCTCTGACTGCTTGATGTCAGCTGCTTCTTGCCATTAAAGTGCCTGTATGGCCAGAAAATTAGGGAGATGATACAGAAAGGAATCCATACCATTGACAAGGAAGATTTTCTATATATCTATCCTATAGTCCATCAACAAGCTTTATCAGCATCAAATATCCAAAGCAGATTTGCAGCAACTGGCCTAGTTCCATTTTTACCTAAGAGAGTGCTTTTTAAAGCTTCATATCTAGCTCAAGAGACTAATACCATCTTCTACAGCATACAGTAATCAATCCTTTGGCCAAGGCAAGACACCAGCTGATATCTACTAACTAGATCAGCAAAAGAAGCAAATCAAATGTCTCTGAAGTCATTGATCAGTTTCTCTGTCTATAGTGGAACAGGCAGTTGATAAGGTGATTAAAAGTGCAGAAATCACCATGCAGAATGCTATCCTATTACAGCAAGAGATTCATCAGCTTTATACAGAAAATCAATATTGAAAATAGAAGCAAGAAGCACCTAGATACTTTATTCAAGCAGGTGGAAGCTTGATAGGTACTGAAGGGCAGCAAAAAGCTTAAGAGGTTGAGCAGCTGCAGGAATCATCTCAATGACCTCAGAGGCCACCAAGATACAGTAATTGCAATCAAGAAGGCCATAATCGGCTTAAATGCCCTAGTAAATAGTCCCTCCTTATTTATATAGTCAAATATATTGAATTTTGTTACGCGAAAAAGCTTCATCTGCAGGCATTGTTAGGCACTTTCAGCCGTGGTTGGGGTGGCAGCTCGGTGTCCG
>NW_013562513.1:0-3166 GCF_000968595.1 Rasamsonia emersonii CBS 393.64 | reverse complement strand
CTATAGTGGAACAGGAAGTTGATAAGGTGATTAAAAGTGCAGAAATCACCATGCAGAATGCTATCCTATTACAGCAAGAGATTCATCAGCTTTATACAGAAAATCAATATTGAAAATAGAAGCAAGAAGCACCTAGATACTTTATTCAAGCAGGTGGAAGCTTGATAGGTACTGAAGGGCAGCAAAAAGCTTAAGAGGTTGAGCAGCTGCAGGAATCATCTCAATGACCTCAGAGGCCACCAAGATACAGTAATTGCAATCAAGAAGGCCATAATCGGCTTAAATGCCCTAGTAAATAGTCCCTCCTTATTTATATAGTCAAATATATTGAATTCTGTTGCATGAAAAAAGCTTCATCTGCAGGCATTATTAGGTGCTTTTAGCTGTGGTTGGGGTGGCAGCTCAGTGTCCGTGGCAGCTCGGTGCCCGATTACGTTATAGAATATTAGATTCTTTATTAATATAATGGCTCCTTAATTATTATAATATATAGGTATAGGGTTAGGTATAAGGTTATAAGAGCTAAGATCTATATAGATAACTATTATACCCTTTGACTTCTATCCTAAATATCTAAGTAGGTATTAGAGCTAGATAGCTTCCTTAGCTACTTATATCTTACCTATATATTCTAATTTATGTAATAATAGTACTATAGAAGGTTATTATTTTAATAACTAGCTAATTACCCTATTCCCTAGATTAAAGATATAACTAGAGGTAGACTATTATATAGGAACCTCCTCTACTTCATTAATGTTAATATACTTATAGAGAGGCTATAATTCCCTTTATAAACAAGTATAAGGTTAAAAGCACCCTTAAAATCATAAAAGATTTATTATTTTACTACCTTAAGATAGGCTATAATAGGTTTAGCTATAAACTAGCTTAGTACTAATATAGTATATATAAGGTCTATATAAGTTCCTAATATTATATATATTAGGGATCTAATAATCTTAGTATATTTAATTATCTATTAGGGGTTACTTTCCTTATTAGGCTTTATATCTTTAAGTTTTATATTAGGGTCTATTAGTATAGTAACTAGTTTATAGTCTTTTATACTAAACTTATTTAATACTTTCTTAATATATCTATACTAGAAAGTCTAATAATTTAATTCTTTTTATTATATATAATAGTTATTCCTAGGTCATAATTATATAGACTTAGTTATATAAAAATATTTACTTAGAGCTTTCTTAACCTTCTAAATCTCCTTAATTAATAGTCTAAAAATTAGGAGATTATTAATATAGATAATAATATATATTAAATTATAATAGAAAATACCTAAATCTATAAAGATTAGTTTAAACCTTAATATTTTTAAAAAGGTACTTAGGGTAAAGTACCAAATAATTATTTTAGCTTATAGCGTAATCGGACACCGAGTGGTCCGGGACACCAAGCGGTCCGGTCCACCACCAAGTTATTGGCCCTCAAAACCAGTACCTGTTTTTGAAGCTTTTTTTCATGCAATTAAATATATTTAAATATATATAAAAAAGGCACTATTTATTAGGATATCTTAGTTGATTATGACCCTCTTTACTGCAGTTACTGCATCTAATTGGCCTGCATGGCCTAGATGACTGCTCTAATTGCTCCTGCTCCTATTGGTCCTGCTCCTAGCTAAGTTGCTGTCCTTGTGCACCTGTCAAGCTTCTACCAGTTTGAATAAAGCATCAAGATGCCTCTTACTTCTTTTTTTGATACTGATTTGCTGTATAAAACTGCTTAATCTCCTGCTATAGTAGGATAGCATTCTGTATAATAATCTCTATGCCTTTAATGACCTTGTCAACTGCCTTATATATTACTAAAGGTGAGATTATTAGATAGTGCCAGAGAGATTGAATTTGCTTCTTTTGCAGCTCTAATTAATATATATTAGCTAGTGTCTTACCCACTCTATTTGATTGATTGCTATAAGATATCAATGGCAGTGTTGATGTCTTATTAACCTGTATATGAAGCTTTGAAAGCACCCGATCTGGCTAGAATAGATATAAGCCAGTAGCAGCAAAGCCACTACATATATTAGCTATTGATAGAGTTTGTATTTGCATTGGTTGATAGAGCTCTAGAAAGTCCTCTTTATTAATTATATGAATACTAAGCTGTATCATTGCTTGTATCTTCTGTCTATATATATGCTTTAAAACTGCAAAACAGCTGACATTGAGCAGCTAATATAGATGGGATGAATGCACTAGCATATATAGAGGAATAATGCGATTCTCTATGCAGAATTTGTTAAATTCTGCTGTTACATGGCTACTATAGCCATTAAGGATCAAGAGATGATATCTGCTAGCTATATAAGCTTCAGTATGTGCTTGAAAATGCTCTCTAAGCCATTTTAGGGCTAATTTATTATTGGTCTAGCCATTGTTGCTTGTACTAATATGCGAACTATATAGGACAAGATCATACTATTTGTGCTGATGCTTTTTTGCTGCAAAAATGACTTACAGTAGTAGGGCCCAGCTAGTTACATTAATTGCCTCAATGACTGTGACCCATTTATGATTGCCTGGCTGTATGGTCTTTGCTCAGCTCTCTTGTGTCTCTGAACCATAGATAACTTTTGCTGTTGATATCACACCTATTTAGAAGCCTGTCTTATCAATATTATAGATATCTTGTTCAAGGATGTCATACTTTTCTATAGTATTGCAAACTCACTAGAACTAGGCCATAATGAGCTTTGGGTCTTTGCACTTGGCACATTGATAATCATAGTTTCAATTATATTTGGAGTGCAATTCTTTATAACGGCTGACAAACTGATTCACCTACTTCTCACTGATAGAAGCTAGTTGATTTAGGCGTGCAGAGAGCAGCAGCTGGGTCAGATGTCATATAGTTGCCAAATGTGGTAGTAATCGTCATCAGTCCATATCAAGGATCCGATTTAAGCATAGATTCTTCAGTATTGCTGAGCTTGCAGCAATTTGCAGCTATATCAGCACGCACAGTTACCCCTTTAACACATCTCTTTAATGTTGTTGGAGGGACATCATATGCTGAAGCTGCCTTAGTAATCAACCTAAAAAGGCCTTTTTATAAGTATCAAGAGCTAATTGTAAACGTCCCTCCCTAGAGACATCAGTAGTATCATGTTTGAGCAGCATTGTGGTCAAAATTGTTGGTA
>NW_013562627.1:0-13415 GCF_000968595.1 Rasamsonia emersonii CBS 393.64 | reverse complement strand
ATCAAATCACAAAGGCTTGCGAATCTACAATGATCCAAGCGGCGATAACGAAGAAGCAATACCAGGATTTATTCGCTGCGCATGAGAAGGAGAAGCAAAAGAAGAAGATACACCATGAAGGAGGAATTACTAGAGAAGAAGCGCAGGATCTCATGAGGTCAAGAGATCAAGTTGTCGAACCTCCAGTCAATGATCCTCCACAGTCTCAATTACCGGCCTCTCAACCACGCCAACGTGCGCCACAGAAGTGCAGTAACTGTGGTATTGTGGGCCATAATAGAGTTAGATGTCCTGAACATACTACAACTTAATTTTTGTATATAATTGCCATGTTGGGTAGAGAATTCAGCTTCAATTTCTATCTAGGAGACGCGTTTGGAGGTGGTGTCCGGCTCAGTGGTGTGTCCGGCTCGGGGGTGGATTACGTTATAGTAGTAAAGAGTTTAAATTTATATTAACCTTATTAAGTACTCTTATTAATAATTAAATACTTATAATAAAACTAGTTAGATTACTCTTAGTGCGACAGGCCACAATGGCTTCCATATGCAAGCCTCCTATTAAGGGTTATAAAGGATGTCATAATTAGGGAAAGGAAAGAAAGGAGCCTTTAGCTACAGGTTTAAGGAGACTAATATAAGTATATACTTAAGAGCTTATTTAATAAGCCAGTTAATTAAAAGTATAGTTAAAAGATTTAAGGAAAAAACCTATAAGATTTTATAAATTAGGATTTAAGGGCTTTAAGGCCTTATAAAGGTAAAACTTAAGCCTACCTCTTTAATAATAATATATCTAGTATTTTTAATATTAAGCTTTTTCTTTAGACTTTTTATAATAGGTTTAAATCCTATATAAGGTTAGCTATACTTTATGCCTAATATAATATTATAATATAAGGTTTAATAATAATTTATAATATCTTTTTAGGCCTATTATATAATTATTATGAAAGCTTATATAAAATCTAATAACGTATTTCCCGGCTGTTTCGATCACCCGGTTGCTCCGATCACTAGAATACCCATACAAAATGCGTTCTTTTGTACGCTCATACCACAATGTCTATATTATATCCTGGCCTTTAATTTTAAAATCAGATTATATATAGGTATAACTACTTGTAAGAGAAATATAAGGTTAATATTATATATATTGCTTTTTAGATACCTATTTTTTAATTTTACATAAAAATTACACTGTATTTTATATTATTCCAGTAAATAATAGAGTAGACTACTTCTGATTAATGCTGCATGCTGTAAATACTTTATAATTATAGTATATAAAATATCTCTTTAATATCTTTAAAGCTTGTTGAGATATGAGCGTACAAAAAAACGCATTTTGTATGGGTATTCTGGTGATCGGAGCAACCGGGTGATCGAAACAGCCGGGAAATACGTTAACTAGTTATTTAACTTATATTGGAGCTGAGTAAGCAATTCTGACCAATCACACATACTTCTCCACTCCACTTCGTCCGCGAAGTGTAGGAGATTATGGCGTTATGGTGCGTACTACTGGTAACGAACGGTGTACCTAATACTCTGTATTACTCCGTAAACATTGTTCCGTCAGTTGGCCAGGACTACGGAGATGTACCTCGACCTAAGGTCCCAAGTTCCTTCCAGCTCCCCACTCTGGATTCTTCATTTGCAGCTTCAGTAGTTATATGATGTTTGTGAAACTGAAGATTTTCTCACGATTTACAGGATGATCATCAATTAACCCGGTTGCTTCAGCGAAAACTCAGGTATACGAGACCGTCGTACCTTGGCCGACGTTCAAAGCGGGCCGTCGACTGTTAACTACGCCTCCGACAAGCTTCCTGGAACGATGACACTCTCGGGCCATAACAATATGAATGAAATGCCGGTGTCGCCTGCATACGGCACCACTTTTCTCGTCCTGATTCAGGTGGTATCGCGTGTCCTGACTTTTGCTTCTAACCAAATAGTACTGCGTCACCTGTCTCCAGAAATCTTAGGAGTTGCAACCCAGCTAGAGTTGTACTCTGTCTCAGTCTTATATTTTTCCAGAGAGTGCCTGCGGACGGTAATCCAGCGAGAGCCTCCGATTCATTCCACAACGGTCGCAACTAGCAGTAAAACTTCTAACGACAGTGCCGGAAATCTGTCGTCTCCTGACACAGTATTCGACTCGATTGCCTCTCAAACCGTTGTCAATATGTCGTATATATCCCTGGCTTTGGGGTTTCCATTAGTCGTGCTCTTTGCTTTATGCTACCTCTACTTGACTACCGAAGAGACCTCTCGAACGCCCTTCTTTCAAATCAGTCTGGGAATGATTGGATTTTCTTGTCTCTTCGAACTCGCCACAGAGCCTTTTTTTGCAGTGGTGCAGCAACACATGCTTTACAGAACACGAGCAGCTGTTGAAACAAGTGCTGCAGTCGCCAAGAGCTTCACAGTGTGCGCCATATCAACCTGGGCAGCTTGGGCGGGGTGGAACATTGGTGTTCTCCCATTTGCACTAGGTTATCTGGCATATTCTTTTGCTTTGATCTGTGGGTACATCTGGAAGATGGTTAGGAACTCTCCTGAGAAGAACTTTTCATTCCTGCTCACTCCTATACATTCAAGGTGAGTGACAAAAAAATCTTGTCAATTAAGACTGGTATATTGACCTGCCAAGAAATGGTTCAGAATACTTAGCAAACAGGTTTTCACGCCGGCTGATTTGGCTTGGTGCCAATGGATATCTACAATTGATCGTGAAACATTTACTCACACAAGGTGATTCCATGATCCTTGCTGCACTGTCAAGTCTAGAGGACCAAGGGATCTACTCACTGGTGTCAAACTATGGTGGCCTTGTCGCACGCATACTTTTTCAGCCTATCGAGGAGAGCAGTCGGAATCTGTTTGCAAGACTCCTCAATTCTGGAGGGACAAAGAATCATGATATAGGCGGTGTCAATGCTGCTAAATCCCATTTAATTGATGTATTACGGGCATACGGGATCCTCGCTGCCTTAACGTTCGCCATAGGACCGAGTGTTGTGCCGTTGGTTCTACATGTTTTGATTGGGCCTCGATGGATGTCTCCCAAGGTTGAGAGCTTGCTTTCAGCATACTGCTACTACATTCCCTTCTTGGCATTCAACGGCATCACAGAGGCCTTTGTATCCTCTGCAGTAAGCGCCTCTGACATGCGCAAACAAGCGGCTTGGATGGGGGCCTTTTCGGCGTGTTTTGCTGCAGTTTCATTTTTGCTTCTCCAGCTTGGAGGACGGGGGGCTCTCGGCCTAGTATGGGCAAACATCATCAACATGTCCATAAGAACAGTTTGGAGCTATCTCTTCATCAAAAAGTACCTCCGCCAGCACAAGAATGATTTGGCCATATCTGAGATCAGCCTTGAACGCGAAACCTACGGAATATGTGCGCTTATGTTATCTATAATGTCAGCAATCCGTCAATCTTCGGAAAAGAACTTTCATGACACCATGAGAATACTCAGTGTCGGAAGTGCATGTGCACTCCTGATGTAAGTGATCGGAAGACAAGTGCGAATACAAGATTCTAATACCAAGACAGTCTATATTCGGAAAGGCAATATCTAAGAAAACAATACAGCAAAATTCTCAGAATGGCAGCTAAGCGATAGGAAAAGAGAGGTCCAAATAAAATTGGAAAAGGGGAAAAAAAAAGCCATGACAGAGATGTCAATCATCAAACTTGATCTTTGTCGCTGATTTGGTAGTATCGACATCTCTATAAAAGGCACCATACACATCATGTTGCTTTTTCTTGACAGTGGCTCCGAACTTCAAGAGAGTTTCTGGCACATCTTGGTTAGCAGCCTTCAAGACATTAATCAAACTACAATGTCAGTTAGTATATATGCACTATATTCTCTGAAGACGTCTCATATATGTAGGTGGTAGCTGAGAATTTCAGGAAATTACTCACGCTCCAGAATGTGCTTTATCATTTTCAGTGAAGAGGGTAATGGCGTGGCCATCGGCTCCAGCACGACCTGTTCTGGATACTCACTGTCAGGGTCCTATTCTGCGACAGGGTTTCGGCTTTTTACTTACCTCCCAATACGATGGACATAATCTTCGATTGTTAGGGGAAAAGTCACATTGACAACTGTTTTCACTGCTGGTATATCGAGGCCCCGGGCTGCAACATCTGTAGCTACTAGGATGGTAACAGAACCAGACTTGAAAGCTTCTAAGCTTTTGACTCTGTCCTTTTGATTCAGATCACCATGTATACCAGCAACCTTGTAGCCCCTAGATTTAATAAGTCGCTCAACTCGCATGGCTTCTTTCTTGTACAGACAGAAGACCAATACTTTTTCCTGGCCAACAGAATTCCTCTGAAGGCGTTCAAGCACTTGGAGAAGCCTATTCTCTTTGTCTCGAGGGCTAATCACCTCGACAATCTGCCTTATCCTGGTATTTGCGCGAGGATCTGCGGACGGCTCCCCGCCGATGGTAATAGTAGCTGGAGAATTTGTGAATTTCTCGGCGAGATTTCTAACAGCAGCTGGCCAGGTTGCAGTGAACATCGCAGTTTGACGTCTAGAAACCGGCATGTGACTAATGATGTCCTTGATATCTTGCTCGAACCCTCTGTCCAACATCCGATCTGCTTCATCTAGAACAAGATATCTTATCTTTCCCAGATTTACCGAGCCCTCTCCTTGCAAATCTTTCAAGCGACCGGGTGTAGCGACAATTATAGTAGTTGTCTTCAAAGCTTCACGTTGTTCGTCCTTTTTCACTCCCCCGAAAATGCATGTGACTTGAATATTAACAAGAGTCGCGAATTTTTGCAGCTGGTCATGTATTTGCATGGCTAGCTCTCTTGTCGGGGTAAGGATGACGGCCTTTGGATGAGGTGAAGGTTTCCCATTGCTCTTCGAATCCATCATCTTTTTTAAACAGGGTAACCCAAAAGCAAGAGTCTTTCCACTTCCAGTTTCAGCAATACCGATAACATCACGACCAGCAAATAACAGAGGCCATGCTGCAGCTTGGACGGGTGTGGGTGCAGAGAATTCTTTCAACGGTCGATACAGATCTCCACTGCAGGCTGGCAGATAGTCAAAGGAAATGAGCGGGCGCATTATTGGGCTCTTCAACGACGGATCAGAGATCTCGATAGAATTGGACTTTAAGAATAGATCTATCTCTTCCTGAGGAAGAGCAGCAAGCGAAGGGGGCTGCACATAGTCGATGCTATTGTTCTTTTTGCTTTTTCCGGCACCTTCTAAATTTTCCTTGGTTCGTTTTTTGGATTTTCGGCCTGTTTTTGACTTCTTCCTAGGAGGACTATGCTCCAAGGGAGCCTCTCGTTTCGACATGGGTGATCGGAATAGGCTATCTCCACCAAATAAACGTTGAGTTGAATGCGACAATGAGCTCTGACAGCAGGTTGCTGTACGTATATTATTTTATTTCTTCCCATGTGGGTCTGAACGTCAATACGGTGTATTCTTTCTGCCATGCCAGACCGCTAACTAGTACGGAGTACAGAATCAAAGGTTTCTAAATTGTGTTACGGAGTACTCCATACCAAACTTTGAATTTTCACTGCTGCATAGTTATTATCCTCCCCCTTCCTTCACCTCCTTTCCTTCGTAGAAGACATCGGTTGATATGATATTGATGTAAAAAATGACATCATTCAAATTCGGAAGATACCAGTTTTGCCCACCACCTATCATCTGACTATTAGAAAACACAACCTTGTATATTTTACAGGAATGCACTATTAGGGTTGCCAACGCATTTAGATATGTACTGCGATCGCGTCCTCTGTACGGAGTACAAAAAAGAGCTAACTTAATTCTCCATGGTGGAAAATACGTAAGAAATTTTTGGTACTGTTTCTTCTTGACTTCAAACCACCAGCTATTATTGGTCAACTTCTGCTTAATTATTATTACCCTGATAATCTTGATTATCAACTTCTTTAGTTGAGTAACCCAACTTTATTAAATAATTCTCTCCCATGTATAAAATATAAAACTGGCGTCACTTCACCAAACTGACAATAGGAGCAGGTCACATGAATGTTGCCAGAGATAATGAAAGGGCGTTGAGACAGACTCTCATTCAGCTAGTCAACAAAGACAGCCAGGCATGAAATTATACAGCCTTGTGGAGGCCGTTCGACATTGAGATGCAACATATTTGGAACAGAGCCTCCATTTTCCTGGTCATGCCATGGGCTTCAAGCAAGCGTATTTCTTATTCTCTGTTGCGGATCAAACAAATATTGGAGTCGATAAGATATCCACCCTTAGCGGGCACGCTGCGGGATACGACGACGCAGCAAGGACGAGTCCCGGTAGCGCGCTTCCAAGTTCCTACAACCTCTGCATCACCCACCCTTTTCTCTAAATTCCTCTTTCCTTTGGCCTTTCCTTTTGGCCTCTCCTTTGGGGATAATCATAATGCTCTCTGGCCCACAGGCACTGCCGGTGAGACAGTATAATCATCTATTCCTTCCTTTGCTCTCTGGAGACATTTCTACATTCACTAGTATTTCCTTGCTCGGCTACAGGTTTACTATCTCCCGTCGTTCACTAGAGTTTCCTTGTTTATATAGATAGAGAGGGTAGGGTAGGCAGGGCGCCCCACAGACAGCTGACTCACTGCCTGATGCGACCTTCCGGCACTTGGTCGATTGGACCAACAGACCCATGTAGGAATTAATCAGTCAATCAATGATATCCAAGCTAGTCTTGAATTTCTAACCCTCTTATTGTGCTGTGTTACCTCATCCAACCAATTGATTTGCAACATGTACTCTGATTACAAGGCTGTCCCAACACTACTACATGTATGTATTTCTAGGTGTACAGTTACTAGCTGCTGTTATTTGCATTAGTGGTATCCTATATCCATTTACAAAGCCAGCAGTTCCTGATCCTACTCGAGTGACCTGTAAGAATTCGGTTCATCGCACTACTATTTTTAATTCGGTAAAACAGTCGGCCTTGCTGCCCAAAAGTACTAGACACTGGATGTTCCATTAGCAGTAACCTTTTTGGGGGAGGGTGGCTGGCTGCTTGTTGCACTTATCTGTCCTTGTCAATGTCTATTTAGTTGAGACAGACTTGTGGATTCATTTTACTCTGATCTACTACATGTAGATAGTACTAGTCTGTTCTAGCGTCAGCAATGGGTGTAACTGATGCTATCTTCAGACAGTTCTTTCATTCTTGTTTTAATCAGGCACCTAATGGATTCCTTTTTTTTAAGAACTGCACTAGAATGACAGGCTTTTGGACAAATGAGGATCTCCAGGACCAATACCCGTATTAAAAAAAAGACATCTGCCGCCTAGTATCTAAGAGGGAAAAGAGGCCATAGCAAACAGAAAGGAAATAAAAACGAGAAATCGTACTAGCACAAAAAAACAAGACAGAGTGGAGGTAAATTCATCCGGGACAAATACAACCATTCTGTCTCACTCAATATTGTAGGATCTGATCAAGTCTGCGAGACGCGAGGCCTCTTCTGAATAGCCGATGGGCTTGGCAGATGAGACCTGGTACCGAACACTAACTAGTAGTCAGTATGACAGTAATGCTGAATACCGTGAAGCAATCATACTCCAACACTTACCGCTGTTGGTCACCGAAATGGTCTGTTTTTGCTTTACACCGGAAGTTCCACATGCGACAGTGCGCTTCCTGGAAAATCTCACCAGCAGCCTTCTCATCCTCTGCTTTGATTTCCATGAGATGGTCGGCAGTAGTACCCATCACGAGTCTCCCAACTTCATCAAAACAGCTCAGCCAGAGCTGTCCGGTGTGATCGCTGACATTAATGAGCATTATGTAGCGGTATTCTGGTCTGGGATATGTCTTATCGCATCGTTCGCAGCGCCACTGACCAGGGTCAAGCTCGGTGACTTTCTTGTTGCAACCTTGAGAGGGGCACGCGGGATAGCTCACGTTATCCTGTTTGATGTAAATGATAGTCGCCTTAAGGGAAAAGAAGTCTGCATCTTCAGACATGCCTAACTGTTCCTCTCGAATTTGTGCTATGGTCTTATACTGGTCAAGTCTCCCATTGCCAGTCGTCGATGCGCTTGACATTGAAGCATAGGAGGTGAAGGTGTCAGAGCGGCCTTGTGCGTCATACCATCCTTTAAGCTTATGCGCTTCTTCGATGTCCGGATCCACTGTCATTGTGCCTGAGCTCAGCAAACTCAAGCTTCTCCCTCCAAAATCAGACACTTTAACGCCCTTGAATGCGACTACTGACTCAGGCATGACGTTGAAATTTGTGGCCGTAGAACCCCAAACCGTCAAGCGAACAGAGAATCCCGTGTTGTCGACTAAAGTGAGCTCACGTTTTTCATAGGGCTTGTTAGTGGTCTTCGAAGTAATCTGAGTTGTTTCCCCAACATCTTTCAGTATTCCAATCACATCAATTGTGGTGTCCTTTTCAACAGACTGCAAGTCGCCGATGCTAGTGAAGTTAAATCGAATCTGAGGAACATCGTGTTGATCCTCTGCCTATCCATCTCATTAGTTTTAAGTGCACAAGCCATGGTCCAGAAGTCTTACCTTCTCCACGATTGTGTCTTTCTCAAAGGTCAGTTCGTAGTCGTTGCTGAGATTTGAAAACTGCTTTTTGGCAATCTGAACACGGCAAGGGCTCGATATATAGTATACGGAGCCTTCCTGGAAGAGATCATAAAGCATGTCACATTGCTCGTTGAATGCAGTAGCGCGGATCTCGCCACTATCATCCAGAAGATTGACGCTGAAAAGTTTTCCTTCCGAATTACTGTGATGCCATGTTTTAATATTCGACTTGCTGGTGCATCGTGCCTTGATGGTCCATTTATGGGAGTACGGAGAGATGGCCTCAATTGGATATATCGTAGCGTGAGCCGAAGTCGACAACGGCCGTGCTTGTTCTGGTCGAATGCTACCCTGTGCGCGTGTATTTTGGGCTTTTGTACCATAGAATCCATTAGTAGAGATCGTAGTCGGCTGGTTCTTTTCATCGTCCTCTGCCTTGGATTCCAGTGGCTTTGGGTCACCGATTTTCTCACACTCCCCTAGTTCCGTAAGAACCTCGAGGTCAAGAACTATGAGAATTCTGATATTGTTAGATAGCTTAGCGCAAATTTGTGTGATTTAGATCGCCTCACTTTTTCCCCTTGACTGCGTTTGCTTGGAAAGATTTGAGTCGAACAAAACATCCCTTCCGAAGAATCCCATCTGTCACAAAATGATTGGCTTCTAATTAAAATTAACTGTTAGTAAAGGTTTTTGGCCTAATTTGGCATTTGAGAATCAGAAGATGTTACTTACGAGTAGCAAGCATGGTCTGGACATAGTTGTAAATGTCACTGAATACAGCCCTGTATCGTTCCTGACCATTTGGTTGAGGAGGAAGCGGCTTGATCTGTACGCATTGGACGATGGGCTCACGCTCGGCGATTTTACTATCATCGAATATTGCGCTTCAAAAACAAACAGGTTAGTAGCAGAGGCGCATAACATTGTGAGTTCATTTAAATATTACCTCAAGGATCCAACAGAGATATGAGAGGCCAAGTTAGATGCCATTGCTGGAATTTATTGTGAAAGATGCCAGACTTCTTTCGTGTAAAATAATAATGAGACTTGAACAGCGATGCTGGAAAGATACTGAACATTCAAAGATCACTTAGTGCGGGGAACACGAATGTGGACGCGTTACAGCGCGACTGCACGCGTTTAAATGGTTCTGTTTTTAGCCTGTTCCACACGCCAAAAGTTTATGCGTCATACCTATACCCCGCTGCAAAAGAACTACCTACCTACGGAATACTCCATACCTAGGTAATGGCTAGCTCCTTCCAATTTCTAATAACTACCCAACATCATTGCCACAGCTTGCAAGCAATTGTGGACTCAAAGAAACCAAGCCCCATTACATGATTATTTTCTTTCCTTTTTTTTATTGCACATATCATCCTTATTTTCAGGTCAAAGTCCAACGCCTCAATACTCCCTAGAGAGAAGTCATCCCCAGAACCGAAAGCGTTTTGAAAATGGTCGGGTGTTCTCATATCAATGCTCCAGGTTAGTAAAGCCAAAGGCCTTGCATTTTGTAAATCCTTTAAATCAGCTGAAAGATAAATTAACTGTCGTTCCGCTCCCAGAGATTCGCCCGCCAAATGCATCACAGGCAGTCTATCGAGAGGATTGCACTCAGTGTTTTGACTCCATTGTAAGTAATAGGGCATGGGAAACCTAGGACGGCATCTTAATCAGAGTGTTTTAACTGTGGCTAGGATGATCCATCAGGCTTGAATGTTTGCCTTTATTGCTTTAACGGCGGATGTGCTGGTAACAGAAACCATGCCTACCTTCACAGTACACGTACAGGCCATCCTTTGGTCCTAAACATCAAAAGAACGCGAAAGAAGATTCAGGTTTGTCCCAAAAAATGTATCACAATGAAAGTACCTTGTCCATAAGCTGATAGCCACAGCGTGATGAGCCTCCACAGAAAATGTCGAAACTTGCAATTGCTGCAGAGACAGAGGAAGACCGTTATGATACTACAACAAGGGTTCTGTGTTACTCATGTCGAGAAGACAACATTGATAAGTCCATGGGCAAGCTACCTGTGGTAATTGATGGAGTTATGAAGGCTCTGACCTTCTCTAAGCGCGAAGAAATCAAAGCATGGGAACAGGAGTTTGTGCCATGTGAGCATACTTTGTGCTTGACACAGCAGGACCGCAAAGAAATTGTGCCTTCAGGTAATGAAATGTTTTCCTTAACAATCCTGATCTTCTGAATCGCCTCTCACAATATCTTAGACCTAGGCCAGTGCTCAATGTGTGATCTGAGAGAGAACCTCTGGCTCTGTTTAGAGTGCGGCAATATCGGTTGTGGAAGGAGACAGTTTGGTGGTATAGGGGGGAACTCCCATGCCCTGGCGCATGCTGATTGTTCTTCCCATAGTGTAGCAGTCAAGCTTGGCTCAATTACAGCTGAAGGAGAAGCTGACATATACTGCTACAAATGCAATGAGGAACGAACAGATCCAAATCTTGCAGAGCATCTCGCCCATTGGGGTATCAATATTGCTGAACGTGAGAAGACAGAGAAAAGTCTGATGGAGATGCAAATTGAGCACAACCTAAAATGGGAGTTCTCCATGACTACTGAGGATGGACACGAATTAGAACCAATATTCGGTCCCGGTTTCACAGGTCTGAAAAACTTGGGCAACAGTTGCTATCTTTCAAGTATCATCCAGTGCCTTTTTTCTTTGCCGGAATTTCAGCAAAGATACTATCATCCAGATGAGGAGCCTCCACTAAGCCGCTCCCCAGCTGAGGATTTTGAAACACAGATGCGAAAACTTGCTGATGGAATATTATCTGGCCGATACTCTAAGCCAGACACTGAAGTGATATCCACACCTGATTCTTCTGAAGTTCCTCATCAGAGAGGCTTAGCACCTACCATGTTCAAGCACCTGGTAGGTCGTGGCCATCAAGAGTTCTCAACGATGCGGCAACAAGACGCCTTTGAATTTTTACTACATCTTTTCAAGCTTATTAGCCTATCGAGACATCCAGAGGGCTTGGTCAACCCTGTTGACGCATTTCGATTCACACTCGAACAGCGACTACAGTGCATCTCATGCGGAAGAGTGCGTTATAAGGTTGATGAACAGGACAATATCTCTGTTCAAGTTCCTGCTCGTCGATCAGCAGGTTCGGCAGTTTCTGGCAGCGGTTCGGAGAAAGATGCCGTGTTATATGAGCGGGTGACTTTAAGAGAATGTCTTGATATTTTCACAGCAGAGGAGACAGTTGAGCTGCGCTGCCCAAGCTGTGGTAATAGCGATGGCTTTCGCAAGCGCTCTCTCTTCAAGACTCTCCCACAGGAATTCGTCATCAACGCGCGACGCTTTGAATTAATCAATTGGGTGCCTACCAAACTAAACATTCCAGTTGAAGTTGATGATGAACAACTGGATCTCAGCCCTTACTTGTCTTCTGGGCAGCAGCCAGGTGAAGAATTACTGCCAGATGAGCCTGAACAGAAGGGTGCTGGCTTCACTGCAAATCAAGCTGCTCTCGACCAGCTTTTGAGCATGGGATTTCCTCAAGTGAGGTGTGAAAAGGCACTTCAAGCGACAGGGAACTCTGATGTAGAAAGCGCAATGAATTGGCTCTTTGCCCATATGGATGATCCGGACATCGATGAGCCAATGGCTCCTCGAGCTGAGGAAAGCTCATTGGACCAACACGATCCAGCGAAAATTGCGCAGCTTAGTGAAATGGGTATTGACAGCAATCGGGCTCGGCAAGCACTTGCAGCCACTGGCGGAGATGTTAACAGGGCATTGGACTGGGTTTTCAGCCACCCTGACAACTTGGAGGCCGAGGCCGGTGAGAGTGAGCAACTACCCAACCTCTCTAATGTTCAGAAGCTTCCTGGTACCGACGCTATTCCAGCGAAATACCAGCTCCAATCGATCGTTTGTCATAAAGGGTCTTCCGTCCATGCTGGGTGAGTTCCATCTTTTTTTTTAATTCCCTGAGATAGTGCTGACCGACCCAGCCATTATGTTGCCTTCACGCGTAAAACTGTTCCTGGGGAAAGACAGCCGTCTTGGGTGCTATTTAATGACGAAAAGGTGGTGAAAATAGACAATGTGGAGGAGATGAAGCAATATGCTTATATCTATTTTTTCTCCCGATTATGATAGTAGCTCGTCTTCAAGCGTCGGCTTTTCTCTGCAAAAAGACTCGAATGGTTGACTGTCAGTGGGCGTAGAACCCGCCTTTGAGTGTTTGCTGATTTCCTGTGTCAAATAGACATATTACTTTTAAGACAAAAAGAGCCTATGTTGATTGATTGATTGATACGCGGGTCTGTTGGCCAATTTGGCCAAGTGCCAGCAGGTCACGTAAGGCAGTAAGCGTCCTGCCTATGTGCAGTCTGTGTGCTACCTACTTTAGACTATATACAAATAAGGAAACCTAAGCAAAAAAAATAAGGTACTGTTTATAAGTAGAGCCTGTAGGCTGAAAAGCGTTATAGTTATTTATAAAAGCAAAAATTGCTAATGTTAGCCTAAAAACAAAAAAACAATAAAAAAAATGTACATTAAGGAATAAAAAAAAGAAAAGTAGCGAGCATAGTATGAGAAGTGCAAAGCTGCAGCTTATAGTCCTTTTTGCATTATTATTACTATAGTATGCTTATAAAAAGTGCTAAAAAGTAAAAAAGGACTATCTAGTTAATTATTATGACAGGCTGCAACAGCTTCTAGGTCATAATCCTCCTAATAAGGGTTGTGTATAAGACATTATATTAGGGAGGAAAAGAAGAAGGCCTGTGGCCATATGTGCAAGGAGGTTAATATAGGCTCTTTGTCATGGCTCTCTGGC
>NW_013562628.1:0-2406 GCF_000968595.1 Rasamsonia emersonii CBS 393.64 | reverse complement strand
GACGAAGGGTACAACATGAGTCCAAATTGCGCGCCAGAAGAGCTTTGCAGATGCATCCCAGAGCTTCCAAGGTAGGCCCATACTGCTGACGCGTGATTGATGTGTGGTAATCGCACGTCGCTTGGAATCCGCGAGGACCGGCTATTCGACAAGTGAATCTTGGATCAGCAAGTGATCTGGAGGATTACCAATATCCTGCGACAACGAGCATCCTGACAATACCTTCAGTGCCCTGTCCAGCCCATGACCGGCCACACTCTTTCTCGCACTCTCGACGGGCAAGATTATCGAGGCAGGTAGCTAGTTTGCTTATCAGAAGCAGCTCCAGTTGGGGACACAAGTGGGAAATACCGTCGCAGCAGCCCTTGCCACTTTGCGGAGAGGCTAAACTGGACACGCTGCTGTGAAGGCTGCGAGAGTCTCGCAGCGATTCGTTTCTTGTCTCTTGCAGCAACTATCCCTATCGCATGCAGTATCATCCGGTGCACGGGCGGTTGATTTCACCGACTCGGAACAGCAGACGGCGGAAGACGACATTTCCGGGGACACCGATCTTGGCGATTCACGAGCGTTGCAGCAGCCCTGCGTCTTACAGCGGACTTCGCTGTCGCTCGCAGAAGCACCCATCTCATGCAGTGTGCTGTGCGCGAAGAAGAAAAGGGAGAAGGTGTATTCCTGAAGTTGTCAAAATGTGGCAGCTGAAGATTCACTTCCAAGTTACTTGCTGATCGATCGGGCGAGAGATCCGGCCTCGGCACTTTCCGTTCTGGGGCGGGGGTCCTGACAAAAGAACCGCAACAACAGTCAGCTGATAATGACGACCATTCAGAGGACAAGATGCTGGTATTAATTAGGAAGCACTCTGCCTTTGAATAATGTCTACCACTCCACCAGAGACAGATCCTGCATATCTCCAGTCCAATGGCGATATTATTCTCACCTGCAACTTATATATATTCAGTCTATTGCTTCATGTGAATCAGTGTGTAGTGGCCTGTAGATAACCAGCAGGTGCCTATCAGTAATAATTCATCGGCAATGAATTACGCTTTGAAAATACTGATGCTCGTACAGGATGAGGGTAGTTGCAGATGTATTAATTAAGACTGCTTATATTCTTCTCTTTCTTGGGGCCAGATAGATATAGCACTAAAATAGGATATATAACTTTAAGAGGCAAATATACCACATTTTGTACCTGAGGGGATGAGGTTCACCGAGGATTGAGAAACAACAGAGATGATTTTATCATCAGAGAATACCATCACTCAGATGATATTTTCGACAAAGAACTTCCTGGCATAGTGAATGCCATATATGGGTTGAAATTTTCCAAGGAAAATATCATGGGAACGTTAATGTTCTCTTTGCTCATTATCAACCTAATCAAACTGAGAGGAACCCAGGACGTGGGTGAGACGCTCTTGAGCCACCGCGACCTAAAAGGGTGGGTCCCACGCACAATTTTGAGCATAATCATTGGTTCAACAATTGAGAATAGAGCAAAGAGAATGGACTCATTTGATTGATCCATATTTTACCTAGTCGATGCTTAAGAAATCAGTACTACTATGCGAACTGCAGCCCCGTTCAGGCAAAGTATAGGATCACTATAACGCCTTTGACAGTGCGTTGAATCTTCCTTTCAGTTTCGTCCTGGAAGAAGAAGCTGGATGGGATCGATCTATTTAAGTTCTTCGACATAGACGATGCAGTCATTTTGGAGGCACAGCCATTGTTTTAGGCGAGGGATTGCTGACATACTCAAGGTCAAAAAGAGCTTTCCAAAGTGCTCTTTTCAGCCTTAGACATTCTACACGCCGGGAAAACTGGCTTGCAAGAACGACCCTTAACTAGGGACCTGCACCTTATTTCCACAGCCCCTTCTTCAACTTTTGTCCTCTGCAAAACAATGGAGCCAATAAAACGGCAGATCAGGTCCTTTGGACAGGATGATTATCTAATGTCACTGTTGTAACCAAATCCGGCTTTCTATGCCCAGCAATCGAGCTCCGTTCTGTGTAAATCTAACTGCCTGCGCGCTGAGCAGGCATGTGTGTGGACATGAGTTTCGACAAACACACTGGGGCTTGTGGGTTCTGACAGCCCCCATGCTGCGAAGGCATGTGTGTCGCTAGATTCAGATCTTTCCAGTATTCAAAGTATCGATATTACTGGCTACCCTATACCTTCATTTGAGTTACACTTTCTGTGTCATGGCAGCCATATCACAAACTGTAGACCTTGATGTTGCTCAAATATGCAGGGACTTCCTCAAATCAAAATGAGAAAGGAAGAAACAAAAAAAGAATAAAGAGACAAACTGAAAAACCTATGTTGTTAAATGGTACACTTCAACATTCCTCATGTAAATGCTCACTGAACAGACATTAAAGAGGATGAACT
>NW_013562629.1:0-31096 GCF_000968595.1 Rasamsonia emersonii CBS 393.64 | reverse complement strand
ACTTTAGATGCCGCGACCAAAGAAGCTTTATGGCTCAGGAAACTGATAACCGCATTTGGATTCCACCAAGATGGGCCAGTGCCCATATATACAGATAGTCGGAACGCAATCTCTATTATCCAACGACCAACGTATAACTCCGTCAACCGGTGGATTGATAATCGATACTACTTTGTCAAGGATGCTGTCAAAAACGGCCTCATTCAAATCGATCAAGTTGACGGAGATGTCAATCCTGCGGACGGGCTCACTAAAGCCCTAAGTCACGAGAAGTTTACAATTTTCAAGGATCTGATTGGTCTACACAAAGTGGACGTCAAGGATGATGGAACTGACGACCATAACGACGAATAAACGGAACAATGGGATTGGTCAAGTCAAAATACCTTTGGAAAGGACTTCATGTATGTAGAATTTGTTGGCCAGCCCTGGCGCTGAGGGGGGTGTGTTGGTGCCTGACCCATACGGCATTCAGGCAGCTGCCAGGTCTGACCAATCAGCTGTCAGTTACCACGTGACCGCCAAACCGGCCACGCAGATTTAGAGCCGACCTCAACGCCGGCTCCTAGTCAGTTCTTCTTTTCTTCCCCAGAGGGAGCAATAATATATTGATCTTCTATGCCTAGATAGACTTCATCTATTTCCCCACTGAGCTCTCGGCAGCCTTACGCCGAGACATGTCACTATACACTATTCTGGAATCTATTCCTGAATGTATTACCTCCCGCTGCCAGGTGGACCCCCTTTTTAGTACACTGGAGTATACTCGTCCAAAGCTTGTTTCTTTTTTCCATCGGCAATCAGAAATCCCGATGCAATCGGATGCGAAGGTGACGATCGTCTAGTCTAGACAAAAGGGGCAGGTATTATATGCTATTTTTTCTTTGATTTTATTCTCGCGTACTAAGTAATAGTAATCAGGGAGGAAAGGGGAGAAAAAAATAATCTTCCTGTAATTTGATTATTTGATTGATTGATTGATTACCTGCCTTCAATACTAGAGCGTATGTACCTAGGTACATTCATAGTGAGGTGGGGTGGGAGGAGGGGAGATGGACCTCCAGGTACCTACCTACTAACCTTAGGTACTTACTACTGTACGGAGTATCCATGGATGTAACTTAATATCCGCATTGATTGATGTTGCAAGACGAATGAATAATACCTCCTTGTTGTGCCGTCTTTCCGGGCTAGAGAAGCCTTGCCCAAAGTTTAGATTCTACTCAGCATAAGATTAATTCCGGACTCAGATGATGGACTCCACTGACTGACAATGTGCCAGTGCATGCAATGTGGGGGCCATTTACTTTACATACCTTGGTATATGCACGTTCGTCTTTTCTTCAATTCAGTGGAAACTGACTAGGTATGTATTCTAAATATCATGCAAAAATTCCGCCTGCTTTATTTAGTCTGCTAAAACCATCCTCTACTGTAGACAGGCTATCATTAGTAAAAATAGAAAACAGTCGAATCCAAAATAAAAAAACAGCAAATAATTTAACTATGAATTAAAATAATTAAAAATATAGCTACATATTCTATTTGTCTAGGAAAAGGACAATTTGATACTCCGGTCCGGTTCACCTGTAGATCCCGGCGACCTTCCTGGACACTTCCTCTATGCTGTACTAGAAAGGGCACAATGACATAGGAGGGTCAACATCGTCCTAATGCTGGAATCAGCAATAATATTTAATGCAATAACGAGAAGCAGTTTATAATATTGGCCTCTTTTAGATATTTCTATATAATGACAGTCATCTGCGAGTCAATACTTTATTTATCCTCTTCTGTACTGCAACCAAGTTGTTCTCTTGGACGAGCTCACCTAGTGGCCTGCCTGCATATTCTCTCTCTTAGAACATATCTAGGTAGACTGGATAAGGACATCATCCCACAGGCAAACTGTCAACCAGTGCCCACCCCTCCCCTACGATGTCATCACACGCAAGGAGGTTGAAGCAGTAAATCAACGAGAAGGGTCGTGAAACATTCAATCTGTAGGAATCTCGACAGAGGTCGTCGTATGTGTACATGTACTGTACATAAAATATCAAATTTATTGATCTGGGATATATCGTCCCAGACACAAATGAAACTAAATGAGTGAAGAGTCGTTTCCCTGATAGATCGGAGAGCCTTGTGATTGGGGCCGGGGATTATGCCCTACTTCCTAATTCCGATTTAGGGTTGCCGTCAGGGCTGAACCCTATTCTCGGAGAAACGTTTCCTCCGGTAAATTACCGTACGGGAATTCTTGGCGCCGCAGCCAAACTGTGCGATGAAATTATCACCGCGATATCGACGGCAGCATTAAGAGATTACCTCCATTCCCCGCTACACATCCCCGCCGACGTTCCACGTCGCAGAGCAGAGCAAGGGCTTGAAAATCTCACGAAAATCCGTCTGCGTCTGCTGCTGCTGTAAGAAGCAGAGCAGCGCTATCTGACCGGCCAGCCATGCGGCCTATCCTCCTTCAAGGCCATGTTGGTTTTCCCCGCGAGTTCGATCGTGATCGAAACGTCGTCGCTAACCGGATTTCTTTGCGTAGGAACGGTCTTTGAATCAGATCAAGTTCAACCGTGATGGCGATCTTCTCTTCTCGGTAGCCAAGGACAAGGTCCTCTGCGTGTGGTTCTCCGCCAACGGCGAGCGTCTCGGAACCTATCACGGCCACCAGGGTGCGTTGTGGACAGTCGATGTCAGTCCGAACTCGGTCCTGGTTGCCACGGGCTCGGCGGACAACACGGTGCGGTTATGGAACGTCAAGACGGGCGAGTGTGTCAAGGTGTGGGATTTCCCCACCGCCGTGAAGCGCGTTGAGTTCAGTCCCGACGGCAGCAGGCTGCTCGCCGTCACGGAGAAGCGCATGGGCTACTTGGGCACCATCGTCGTGTACGACATCCGCTACGGCGACGGCGAGGGGAACAACCTGGACGACCAGACCGACGAGCCCAGCTTGAAGATCACCTGCCACGAGAGCAAGGCCACGGTCGCGGGATGGAGCTACCTGGGCAAGTATATCATTGCGGGGCATGAAGACGGCAGTGTCAGTCAATATGATGCGAAGGTAGGCAAGCAGAATGTCTATCTGATTTGTGCATCTGTCCTGACTTGAACACAGACGGGTGAGCAGCTGCAGAATGTCCAAGCCCACGAATTCGACTATCAGATCAACGACATTCAGTTCTCCGCCGACCGCACATACTTTATCACGGCATCCAGAGACAAGACCGCCAAGGTAGGGCACCTAGAAATGTCGACTATACCTGTCGAATGCTAACAGAGAATGATTAGATCCTGTCCTCCCGCAACCTCGCCGTCTTGAAGACCTACACTGCCGACACTCCTCTGAACACGGCCGCTATCACGGCGAAGAAGGACTACGTGATCCTCGGCGGTGGCCAGGCCGCCATGGAAGTGACGACGACGTCGGCGCGCCAAGGCAAGTTCGAGGCGCGTTTCTACCACAAGATCTTCGAGGACGAGATCGGCCGTGTGAAGGGCCACTTCGGTCCGCTGAACACCATCGCCGTCCACCCTGCGGGCACCGCGTACGCGTCTGGCGGAGAGGACGGATACGTCCGGGTGCACCACTTTGACAAGCCGTACTTTGACTTTATGTACGAGGTCGAGCGGGAACAGTTGAAGCGGTAGTTGGCGGACGGCAGTGAGTGTATGTGATGTGTCACGAGATTGGTAGAGATGAGGAATGTGAAATGGAATAAAGGCAAGACGACAAAAAGGTGACGCGGCATGCATGCTTTTTCTTTCATTCTTATTTCTTTCCATCAAACGGAGTTGGCGATCAAGTCAGTCATGGCATTATCTTTTTTCGCTGTTGTCTAATGTGAAACTATTTCTCCTTATTTCTTTTTTTTCCCCCCCTGCTTCAGCTTCCCATAGAAAACATATTTCTATTATATTATTCGGTGGTTTTTTATCTGCGGAAGGTAAGACTCCTCATTTTCTCTTTATTTCAAAAAGAGGAAGAGAGAGGAGAAAAAGAGATAGAGCACGGAATACGAGTCGTAGGTAGAATCCACTGGGATCGGTATCGGAAACATTAGCAGAGATGTCTATTTCTATATTAATTCGAACAGTTTTATATTTAGGATTCTCTCTCTCTCTCTCTTCTATGATCTCATGTACACACCTACCACACTCTATCAACTGACAACATAGTCCCAGACCAGTTGTTCATAATTCATTCAGTTTAGATTCCTATTTTTTTTATTCTATTATTTCCTATTTTTATTTTCCCTCTTCCATTCAAGGGTTTGGTGGTTGGTACTCTAGACAAGAAATAATAAAAAAAGAAAACCCCAACGGTCGACGCTCATTCCGACCGATTCATACCCATATGTATTGTATGGCCATTCATCAAAAATCCGAAACTAAAAGTTCTGATCATAGGCGGAAAGAGAAGGAAAGGAAATGATGAGGTGTGTGGTCTCCCCAAGAAAAAGTTCCCGAGCTCACCCCCAGGTATCCTCATCATCGTCGTATCATATCATATCGTATCGTATCGTATCATATCACAGATATGATCGATAGATCGATAGATAGAATGATAGAACGATAGATGACAGATTTACTTTTTCTTGGGGAACTTCTCCTTCCCGATGTCCGACCCCCGCAGCTTGATGTTGAGCACGCGCTCCATCGCGCTGAGCACCTTCTGGTCGGGCGTGGCGGTGCCGCGCTCAAAGTCCTGGATCACCGACACGGTCGTGTTGCACTTGGTGGCCAGCTCCTTCTGCGACATCTTGTACCCTTCCTCGTTCCGGCGGCGCTTGATCGCCTCGGCGACTTGCATGCCTACCGTCTTAGGCTTGACGATGTCGTCGCTTCGGTCGACTTTGGTCAGGTGTTGGCCTTCGACGGCGGTGGCGCGGGCGGCCTGTCGATAGTCTGGTCAGATACTGGTCTTATATATATCATGACAAGAATTAAACGACTGTACTTACCGCATTGCCGGTAGAAAACTTCTTCTCAGTTGCAACGATCAGACCAGATCGCTGGGCGGCGTTCAGGGCGCTTCGGCCCTTGACGACGGTCTCGCGCGGCGCACTACCTCCACGGTGCTTGCTGCCAATGCGGGTGACGGAGTCCCAGTCGGTCGACATTTTGATGTAGCAGACAGAGACGCTTTCGGAAAGGAGAGAGGTTCTTCTAAGATGCGGTGGCGATAGGAGGGATGATGGTCAGACAGCGGCAGGTGGGATGTCTCGTGAGGTGCGTGCGTTCAAGAGAAACGGATGAGTTCTATCGGATAATCGTCTCCCTGCGGCGTTGGATGAAGAGAGGGACCGGAAGAAAGGATTATGGTGGATGAGGAGGGAGGGAGGCGGTGATATCGATATCGCGTGACTGAGTTGTCAAAATCCGTCGAGCTCGGGGATATTTATATCGGATGACACAGAAGAAGCTTCTCGAGCCGTGAGAGGCGGAGCGGCCTTTGGAGGCGGCAAACTCAAAGGCGGTGTATCTCCAGGGGGCCGTCTTTGCCATCTCCGGACCCCGACAACAATGCCCCAACTATCCACCACGTCAGCGATGACTCGACGTCGACGGATATGACATTCAAGTTGCTGATTGAGTCAGGTAGTTAGGAATTTTCAGCTGCTTTTATTCATCACAGGAATTGAGTCATGGTCCGATTTCTACAGACTTTTGCTCATCTTACTACAACGGGCATCTGTGGAAAGGCTTTGTCAGCATTGCCACTGCATTCAATTGAGCTTGCAGATTAACCCTAATCACGTTCATGTCAAAGAAAGAGAACCTTGATTGCATATTAGCTTTCTTTCATACGCTAGCATAAAAAAAAAGAGGAGGGAGGGAGATAGAAAAGGGAAGAAGGTCGAAAAAGAAAAGAGCAAAAAAAAAAAGAAGACACCAATAAACACCTCTTGCATGTGTTACAGGGTGATCACTAATGCGGCCATCAATCATCGACAATAAGATCGACTTGTGCTGTGTTCATGGTAGTCAGAAGCCCACACGCCTCCATAGTCACGTTCAACCTGTATCCTCCGGACTTGGCAGACGAATCTATGGCAGGTCTCATGCTGGTTGACACGGTTCAGTTCCTTGATCTGACCATAGGGCAGAGGCTGCGTTTCTGAAACTACTGGCAGTCCCTAGGGGTAAAGTGGGACATGCGATTAGCAGGATTCTTGAGCGGTTTAATGATGTTTTATATGTTCAAGGTATGGGTAGTTGTAGTATTTGTATGCTTGCGCCCTGAATGAACTGGATGATTCTCTTGCATGGCACTCGACGATTGCGAAAGGACGACTCGAATCCTGATAGTGGTCGAGTCAGAACAATCAGAAGGACCTGGTGCAACAGTCTTGTCCAGTCCTTGGAGTTCAATCTCCATCAGAATTAATGCTTGAAATTTAAGATAACCTTGTGATAATATCACAGTACAGAAAGCTAAGAAGAATGATGGAAAAGGGTGACGAGAATGGAAGGAGATGAAATTTCAGTTTCGTAACATCACAACACAACAGAGTAGGTAGGCTATTCACCACCATGGCACCGAGTTTCATGCAGTTAATGCTTCGAGGCAGGATGAATAGCTGAATTCTTTGATTATCTTTGTTAAAGACTGGAGCATACATGTATTTTCCTGAGTATGCACGAACTTGTAGAAGAAACATGAAGAAAACATGATGTTGATGCTAAGAGGGTATCTAATAACAATTGTGAACAAGATACATAATCTTTCTATATCATCTTTTTATATCAAAGTCTTACTGATATCACTCCTAATATAATTAACTTGTGTTGCAAACTGTTGTGCGTCTTGCAAAGCAAGGTTGAATATACTGATCAATAACAAATAACCTGAGAATTATGGCTCTGGTCAAAGAAATATAATATGAGGCCTGCCTGAAAAGTAGATAATAAAGACTATATCCTTGGCAGAGACTAGGCATTTCTTAAATCGTTGAGATAGAACAGTGTCCTCAATTACTGAGACAGGAAATATTGATCCGAGGTGAGACATGCGCGTCCGCCAAGGCCAAGTACCCACAAGTACCCTCCTAGCGGGCGCCCGCCCAGAGCTACAACGTGGGTACATCCATCGCTGACATACGCATCTCCGAGCAGAGCCTCTGCCCTGCATCCGTCTTTTCCGGTCCTGTCGACGCTATCCACGCATTCCTTCCGCTGGCAAAGAAAAATAATAAGAAAATACCGCCAAGTAATTCGTCCAAGCAGTTTTTCGCGTCGTTCTCGTGAGGCTGAGCGCGTTGGACGGCTATCTGTGCCGAGAACTGGGTGATTGGCCATCGCCTCCGCTGCGCCGTCTGCTGGCCGACTGACGACTCCTTCGCCCTCGCTCGACGCTCCTTCTTCTTCCATCCTTCTCAATCCGTCAGCCCCGGCCGTTCCAGATCTGTTTTCTCCATCGTCCTTTTTTCTTTCCCCAGGGAGACTGTCGCTCACTTCTGTAGCCTGCCCTGTTCGACTGCAACCCGCCATGGCGACGCAGGGCGACTTCACGACCGCCATGACCAATCGGTCGCTCCGTACCATCCGCGCTGTAGGGCATCCCCCCGCGGCCCTCTTTGTCTCGACTGTCTATGGCTGACTGGCGATGAAGGAGCTCGAATTTCTCACAGATGCAGCAGTGATTACGCCCCAGCAGCTGTCGTCGATTCTCTCCCAACTGCCCGATGTGACCCAACTCCACGCTCCAGTCTCTCAGGCACAATCGTCTGCTCCAGCGCAGACATCAGCTCCCACTCCGGCGTACAGCCCGCCTACGAGCCAGCTGGCGAATACTAGTCTGAACGAGAAGACTTCCGTTCCAAGCCAAAACCAGTATCCCAGCACGGCACCCCCGCCTTCATATGCCCAATCGGCTCCAGTTCTCTCGATTGCCTCCGCTTTGTACGCCTACACACCTACGGATGCTGGAGACCTGGCCTTGCAGCCGCATGATCGGATCCAAGTGCTGGAACATATGAACAATGATTGTACGTCACGGGCCTGCCCATCGATCCGTTGATTGTACTGACACTATCAGGGTGGCGTGGTCGAAACGAACGGACCAATCTGGAAGGTATCTTCCCACGGAGCTACGTTACCGTGTTGGATGAGAAGCCCGCCCCTCCTGTCGCCGCACCTCAGCCGACAAACTACGGCAACATGCCACTTGAAGTCAGTGAGAGCGGCTCGTCTGCCCCCACGTCGGGAGGTCGGAAGCCGAGCAAGTTTGAGGAGCAGGGCAAGAAGTTTGGAAAGAAGATGGGCAATGCGGGTGCGTATCCAACAATCAGAGGATCTTGATTTGGAATTCTGACTGGTGTTTAGCGATCTTCGGTGCCGGAGCGACTATTGGTTCCAACATTGTCAACTCGATCTTCTAGTTTCGTGCCATTTCTGTTTGACAGTCGACGTTTTCTTGCTCCTTTGCGGGTCGGAATATGCTGAAATGGGATCGGGCGGGGATTGCGCATTATCGGGACGGCGTTGGCGGCGTTGATGATCTGGCACTATGGATAGGATGCATTACTTGCGGGTTTCTTTCGATCGCATTTACGGTTTCATCCCAAAACACTCGGATCTGGCTGGAAGATGAAACACCCGGAAACGAAAACGCGTTGCCATTCGAAAGAAAAACAGGCCTCTGGGAGGGTCACGTTCACGATAAAATTCGACTTCGACTTATGCCCGGAACGGACGAGAAGCATAGAGCGACATGTGGACTCCTGCCATCCTTCAGGTTGAATAGACTGGGCGATGAAATCCGGCGTGATGAGATTGGCCTTGAAAGACTTGTGTCGAACGTCTGAGACATGCTCCTGAGTGCGATGCTGAAGGGATACATTCATGACCCATGACGGAAAGCCATTCCCCATTGCGATGGTATCTGCAGGCAGTACGCAGTCTCTTCTCTCTTTCTCCCGTGTGCTTTCCTATATTCACTTCTCGAACCGTCTCCTAAGTCGAGATTATTAAGGATTATCCTTATGTTTTCCCCTTCCCTATCTGGCATATCCTGTCTGTCTTTAGTTTTGGAAACCTCCGCCTTGGTATGACGGGAATATAACTCATGCGGGGACTTCTGTCTTGACGGACCTGTCAGGCAGCTGTGGATATTCGCCGAACTTCCGAGCCAGTAGAGGGAATACTGAGGTGCAGCATCTCCTGAGGAAACTGTAGGGCTGATTTGCGATTCGAGGACTCTGTTGAGGGGCATGAGGCAACCAATTACGTCGCCTTAGATATAACAGGCAGAGAGAAATATCTAGGTCAAATATTTCTATTGGAAGTGGACAGTCAATTGTCGCATTTACCAAGTTTGGTAGAAGGCGAGTGTACTCATGAATATACTGCTGTCATACTATCAAGGTATTTCTGCATGGGACCATACCAACAGCAATGGTTACTGTTTCAAGAGCAACAGTCAGGGTCAACTAGCCAGTATGCTAACTGTTGGTTTCACTTCTCTTCTCCCAATGACCTGCAACTCTCGCAGAGTGCCAATTATGGAATCCCCCTCTGGCAGATATTCGATTGGCGTGCAGGTGTCTGCTGCCCTGCCCAGCGCCCGCCAATCACGCGCGGCGGATGCGCTCTCCCGCAGTCCCCGCAGGCGGGCGAGCCTCTCCCACGCCGTCTCTTAGCGCCCGCCCAGCTTAGACGGAGGGGCAATGCATCCCGCCGTCGCTGTCACGTCCAGGGCTGGCGATCCTGGCAGGCAATAAATGGCTGCCTCTCAGTCTGAAATATGTAGCTCTGCAAGCTAGCTGTCAGTTGAGAAGTCAGGACTGTTGCTCCTCATCCGTTCCAGTGTTCCTTCCCTTGATATCTATATAGCCCATCATCAAGTTTGCAGAACTACACATAACCCTTCCTGGCGATATATATATAGACACGACAGAGCAGGCCTCTGTGAACGCCAATTCTCGTTTCTCCACGTAATTCGAAATCATGTCGCAAGCAGAATACCCCCCTCCTCCCTCCTCCCAGGGATCAGAATTTCCTCGTATGTCTCTTCTGAGCAATGCAATGGCAACCAAACTGGGAAAGCTGTGACTGATAGTTCGATCTGAGAGCAGCTCCCCCCAGATCCGCAAGTAATTCTCCCATCATCTTCGCATATCATAGTCAAGAAGCATCGCTCATGACGTCTACTAGCATTTCCCCCTCCGCCTCCCCCCCTAACCTCTCCGGGTTTTCCTCCTGTGACTTTCAGCCCTCCGCCTCCGCAATCCCCTCCTCCCCAGAACGCGTATCCTGCCCCGGAAAGTCGACCCGCTACGACGAGTCCACCGCCACAGGCCCAGCCCAATGGACGACCTGCCGCCATCAATGCCGCCCTGGCGGCCTCGTATGAGAAGGCTCCGTTGGGTTCGCCCATGATATCGCCGCCCCCCATGTCTCCTCCGCCGACGGGCAAGATGGAACAGTACCCTGGGGGTGCGCCGGCATATGGCAAATTCACCGGAGTGACGTCGACGAATGCCGACGATGTCGGGACGTTCAATGGCGGTAGCTACCGGATCAGTCATCGGGATAGCAATTCGCTCTTGACGATCCAGTTGGCGATGGGGTGTCCGATCGTCGCGAAGCCTGGTAGGTCGGCCCTGCTGCTGCCGTCCTAGCAGTTCGTCTAGCCTAACAGGATCCAAAAACTGCAGGTGCCATGATCGCCATGTCCACAACAATCACGCTCAAGGGCTCCATCAAGATCAGTCTGAAGAAGTTTATCGCGGGCGGAGAGATGGCCCACTCTACGTACACCGGCCCCGGCGAGCTGCTGCTTGCCCCGTCCGTGCTGGGCGACATTGCCGTTCTGCGTTTTACCGGCTCAGAGACATGGAAGGTGGGCAGGGATGCCTTCCTGGCAGCGACGAGCGGCATCAACAAGGACTACCAGGCCCAGGGGCTGACCAAGGCGATGTTTTCGGGAGAGGGTCTATTCGTCTACAAGATGACAGGGACGGGCTTGGTGTGGATACAGAGCTTTGGTGCGATTCTCAAAAAAGATGTAAGTGGTTCATCATCATCCATATTGTCTTCTGAACGGCTGATCTAACTGATCATCAACCAACAGCTCGTCGAAGGCGAAGAGTACTACATCGACAATGGCCACCTCGTAGCCTGGAACTGCAAGTACAGGATGGAACGCGCAGCCTCAGGCGGGATCATCTCCGGACTCAGTTCCGGCGAGGGACTGGTCTGTCGCTTTACGGGTCCAGGAACGGTGTACTTGCAGACGAGAAACATTGGGTCGTTTGCAGCCCATATTGGGGCTAGTACTGCCAGCGGATGAGCGGACGTTTAAATATCTACATACGTATGGATGAAGAATGATTCGGAATGAATGAAGAGAGCGAGTCTCTCGGGTATGTATGTATGATGACTACATTTGCAGGCGCACGTGTTGATATATTACAAGCATGTACCTCATTTTTCAATGTTTTGGTTGATGTCAATGATTCGTCTTGTTTCCAAGGGTGTTGTTTAACTTGTTCTATCTATATATCCCATCAATACCGAATATCTTTTTGTATCTATCTATCTGAATCCTACTTGTAATAATATAAAAAAGAAAGAAAAAAAGAAGGAAGCAGATTTTTTTGTCGACATATGTCCGTGTCTATTTCCATGTTTATGTCTATGTCTCGTCTCCATTAATGGTATATCTAAATCCTCGAGTCACACTCCCTACGACATATGCAACAGTAAAGCCAAATGCAATGCAATGCTATTTATTCCATTCCATTCCATTCCACCCTGCGTGTTTGATTTGAGTAGTGAAGCCAGACAGACAGACAAGCTGTCAGAAGAGACTAGACGAGACATGACGAGGAGAGTATTATTGATTGCGGAATGCAATTAAATGATGTGAGAAAAAGCACAGCAAAGAGCCCCCCACACAGAGACAATATAAGATAGGATGGGAAAAAATTGTCATGCATTGGTCTATGTAATATGGAGGGAAAAGGGAAAAAAGAAAAGAAGAGGGAAAAGGGAAATAAAAAACCAGCAGCAGCGGGATATCAGCCCAACAAAATAAAATAAATATTTCTCGAGTCGTGCCATGCCATTTATTTCTTTATCTTTTCCTCCCTAGTGATTCATGGTCACATCACATCACACACATTGCATTGCATCCGATAAAATAAATCAAATAAAAAATAACCAGACAAGGACAAAAGCTTGATTGTCATCCATTCCATTCACAGAGGCGTAAACGAGATTTTAATAAGGAACAAACAAACAAAAAAAAAGGTCCGAGGAAAGGAAGAGAGAATAAATGGTGAAATAGGTACAGGCAAGTTGCGACTGGGGGGCCTTCATTGAGCCTTCTTCCTCCGACTGACCTGGCCACGGAAACCGGTCTTGATGGCCGTGACGGAACGACGCGAGCCGCACGAGTTGCAGGTGACGAAGTAGAGACGGTTCTCTCCCTTGTTCAGTTCCGTGTCGGGGCTTCGGCAGGTCTTGCAGGTGACGTATTCAACTGGAAAATGTCAGCAACTATCGCATACAATGTTGGAGGTTATGTATGTAATGAACATACCAATGTATCGTCGCAACACGTTCTCGATCTGCTTCTGCTGGAAACGACCCTTGATGACCAGACGCCGGCTGCCGTCGACACTGCCGCTGGTACCCAATTCCGCGAACAGGAACTGCATGACGTGATCGTCCGACCGCTTCATGCGCTTGCAAATGTCGGAAATGTTGGCAAAGATGGTCCGGCGGTTGCCTTCACGCAGACACTGCGGCGGCGGAATCCTGTACGACTTGGACCCGCTCGACAGCAGATCCGGGTGGTGGCTCTGGATGAGAGAGAAGAACCGCGTGACGAGGAACTGGTAGGGAATCGGCTGCGTGGCGTCGTGCGCCCAGATGCCCGTGCCGGCCTCGAGGTCGCCCTCTGGTAGTTCTTCTTGACCGCCCTTCTCCTGGGCACCCTCCTCCGTCACACCGGCCTCGGCCAGCTTGGCCTCGAAGTCGCCCACGTCGGCCTTCTTCGGCTTCTTCTTCTTCTTCTTGAGCGTGCTGAGATCGAGCTCGCCGTCTGCCGGTGCGCCCTCTTCGCCACCAGCACCGCCTTCCTCTGCCTCTGCATCCTTCGACTTCTTCTT
This sequence comes from Rasamsonia emersonii CBS 393.64, assembly GCF_000968595.1. Lineage (NCBI taxonomy): Eukaryota > Fungi > Ascomycota > Eurotiomycetes > Eurotiales > Trichocomaceae > Rasamsonia > Rasamsonia emersonii. Next base: position 17,966 of record NW_013562629.1, on the reverse strand, counting down.
CTTCTTCTTCACCGTGCTGAGATCGAGCTCGCCGTCTGCCGCCGGCGTGGCCTCTTCACCACCAGCACCACCTTCCTCTCCCTCTGCATCCTTCGGCTTCTTCGACTTCTTCTTTTTGCCCAGGCCCTTGAACAGTTCCGTCACCTCATCGACTTCCTTGTCTGGAGGAGCTGCTCGAGTTAGATACCGCAGATACATCATACTGCTACAGGTGGCGTGACTTGAGAAAGGGAACCTACCGGCAGTGTGCTTCTCGGCCGTGTTCTTCTCGACGTGAACGGCCTCCCTGACCTCCCCGTTCTCATCCATGATGGTGGTCCCTTCGCTGAAGGCGACGGATTTCCGTGGTTTCTTCTCGGTGGGATTGGCGACCTCCTGCAGGACGACGCACAGAGAAAAATTGCAGTCAGTAATTAAATCTCAAAAAAAAGCAGATCACGTAGTCTGGTGCTTCGACACGAAGACGGATTCCTCCTGAGTAGGGTTAGGTGGGTAGGTAGGTGGCGAAGCGTCTGCCGTGTGAGGGGTTACATGTAGTAAGTAGTAGGTATTTGGAGAGGGCCGCTGAAAATTGTGGGAGGGTTTTCGTCGGCAAAAGGACGGGGAAACAAAAGTATGTGACGTACAGTTTCCGCCATGCTTGAGAAGGGGGTTGCAGAACAACACTGCACGCTCACCACCGATCTGGAAATCGACTCTTCGACGCGTAAAAATCGGCTGCTAGATGGGAAGTCTTGCGGATTTAAGACTGTCTGGAAAATCGGCTGTTTTCTTGATAACAGAATCTGTCCCTCTGGGAAATTAATTAGTCACAACAGCCACCGACTCCATCCTCGACACGTGACGTGCCCTGCTGAGTCACTCTGATTGGCAGCCGTCACCGTATTACCGTAATTATCTGCGTCACGTGATAGGCATCTCCATCCGTTACGTCGGCGGAGCGCGCAGGACGGCCTTGTTGACTGAGCTGCGATATCGACGTGACTTCACTCTATCCAGAACAAAGGGTTTCTAGGGCCTGGATTGCTTGATAATCCCCGAATCTCTCAGAACCTGCCAGGCCCATTCAGAGTACCAAACGAAGCGAACAAAGGCGACTGATGATCCAATCTCGTCCGGCGCGGTAGGAGACTGCCGCCATTGCTATACCCCTCGTGCTTGAGAAGCTATTTGCTATATCTATCTCGTCCATAGCTCTCATACCCTTTCATTTACCTTCATTATTCGATCCTGTTTTATTCTCAATCGCCATGTCTTCGCCTTCTGCCTCCGCCGCGTCTCTCTCGAATCCATCCCCCTCCACTTCGGCCTATATGGTCCCCTCGACATATAATTCATACCAGTCGTCCTCCGACGAGGAGATTGCGTCGTTGCCGTCAGAAACCACTGCAGAGTCGGACCTGGAGGACGATCTGAGTCTGTCGGGCTACTCGGACGCGGAGGAGCAGTGGAGAGAGAGCATTCAACAGCTGGAGTTGCTGTTGACGATGGTCATCGTCCCGTTTATCGGGAAATATTTCGGCAGGAAATGCGCCTACTGGGGTATGTCATCGTCATGCAGAAGGGGGAATTAGTCGAGATATATAATTATCACATTAAATATATGACAAGGGCTAACTTCCATATCCCCTCAACAGGTTGGACAAAGTTCATGGAATGGAAGTATCCCATCGAAGTCGTCATGACGAACAAAGCCGAGTTCCGAACAACTGGGGTCGCTGCCGCAGCCTCTCTCTGACGATGTTGATCGTATCCTGAATGCCATTGCCCGGTGCCCACCGTACGCCTGTACCTTTACCCAGACACAGAACCAGAGATACCAATAATGAAAACCCAAATCAAAACATTCCCATACACGCCTCCAACCGTAGAAATTGATGCATCAAACATTACACCCAGAGTCCCTTGATAAAGAGAAATCGAGGCCCAAAAAAAAATAACAACGCTGATGACTTCAACGAGTCACCGAAATTCAGTCGAAGACGGGGCAGCCCAGTTGCCCATCTGGGCGGCGTCGTTGGTGAAACCGCGTGCATACAACGCTCCTTGGTTACCGTCGCCCTGACTGGGAGGAAATACTGGCTCAAGTGATAGTTCCACAGATGAAAGCTGTTCGAGAATTGGGTCTCCTCCATGGTTCTGCATCGGTGAAGCTATCTCAGACGTGCTAAAAAAAAGAATTACCACAACGCAGTCAGAAACAGCTTTCGCCCTCCACGTTCGTGTAGATAATAGAACTACTAACCCGAATATATCACCAATCCCTCTTGCATCATCTCCGAATCCAGCTGAAGATTGGCCATGTCTGTTGCCTGAGGTGTGACGTTGTCGTCGTCGCCCGTTTGCCGAATTTGTCAAGGATTTGTGACTTCTTCGTGCTGTCCCAGCTATTTGTCATCAGCAATGAGCTATGTCAGATACAAAGCGTCTCTGTAGATAATGCAGTCTCGCCACAGAGAAATGGACAGATTTTGAGAGAAAGTCATTACCTTGATTACTACGCTGCAAGGCGTGTTCGCACTATCATCAAGAGGGGAAAAAAAAGGTCAGCAGAGCACAAGGAAAAAAAAACAAAAACAAAAAAGCAAGGCAATTAACAACATACCCTGCGATGGTACTTTTTGCATCGGGTGCATGCTCCTCCGGCATTTCTGACTTTCCTTCTGTGAGCCTTTTGGTCCTCGCTTTGTGGACGTCTGGATCTAGTCTCTTCTACCAGAGAATCAGATTCCGGATCCCAGATGAAAGAACCCGGAATGGAGTCAAAGGTCGATTGTGTGGAAGCAGCGCTAGGTGTCAAGGCCTGAGTCGCTCGCGGCATGGCGGAGGACCTGTTCAACCGATTGTAAAATTCCGATGTGCGCGAGCCTCTGGAATGGATTTCACGGTTCTGATGGATCCAGTTGGTTTGTTGTGCACCTAGAATTATATATTTTTTTTATTTACTTCGGTCAGCATTCAGTTCCACAAAGTCGCCACAGATCGATGACTGTGAAGAGTCAGGAAAAAGCTCCAGCTGGCGGGTTATTACCTGCGAAATTGCGCGTAGGCGATCTAGAATTATCAGTCGATCTTGACGGACCTGCTGGGAATTCTCCTACGAATGAACCGGCAAATCCACCGATTTGCTGCGGCTGAAACCTTTGTGACTCCAATGAATTGAACCAGTTCTGCCTGAGCATATCTTGCCAGGGCATTTCACCGTTGCCGACTCGAATACGCGGAATACCATTGGGAAGTCGCTGGTTTTTAAAGTTCAGATTTTCCGACGATTGAAGAACTTGGCCGGAAGCGTCTGTGACAAGACAGGATATGTCCAGGTTCGAAGTCTCACTGGCATTAATAAGTCCAGCATTATTAGTGTAGGCCTGGCAGATTTGTGTCTGAAGCCATCGATCTGGAGCTTGCGACTGGACTGCTTGTTCAACAGGACGGGACTCTGGAAGAGATGTGAGACAATTTGGGTATGCAGCTGAATGATGGACAGCTGGACCCCAGTATGAGAGAGAAACAAATGCTCTTGACCCAGAGCACTGAACTGGGGAGGACTGTGAGTCAAGCATCCGGAGAGGATCATTTCTGGAATCCAACTGGCCAACATAGGACTGCTCCATGGAGGTGAAATCCTGTGGGACATGGCTTGTCTGGGTATCATCACAATGTCCAAGGCTGGAAGGCAGATGAAAGTCTCCATAGCCAGGTCTGAGGCCATAATCCTGCTGGGAATCCATATCCGTGGATGGGTACCAATTTCCGGCGGTTGAATTGGCCATTCCAAGGGCTTTCCTCCAGGCGCGATTGAAATAATCCTGGCAAGAAAAATAGCAAAGGTCCTTCACTATTCAAGACTGTGGACTGTATCAAGCTGCACCGGGATCGTTCTGGGCCATCAATTGATCCATCCAAGGTGCCGCAACCCGCAAGTTGGCCCGAGTTGAGAGCAAGGAAGACAACCTATTGTGGCCGTATCAGCAAAGACAATAGATTAATCCAATCCACGATCTGTGATAGGTCATTATGGAAATGAGAGCCTAGAATAAACAATAGTAATAATGGCGAGACATGAGAGCGGTACCTGAACTTGTCGAGGACTGGAGAAGGCTGTTAAGAGAGAGAAGCCGGTGTCTTTATATGTGGTTCTCTGAGACCCCTGCAAAAGATCAGACTAATTCAAACCTTCTTCGTTCATGGGGTCTTTCTGTGGTGGCAGAGTTGGGGGTATGCGAGAGGCTGTGCAGAAGTTGTGAGAGCAGTAACGGTACCCAGCCGTACCTGAAGAGACCTGTCTGAATCTGCCGGAGGAAGCGAGAATAGGGAATGCCAGACGGATAGATCATGGGGACAACAGGCAGAAAGCAGGCCCTAATATATTCGCCAGAATGACAGTATAGTACGGGATTATTGCCCATGCGGTGAGGTGCGAGCTTAGTCCGGATGAAAGACATGAGTCGCAACCATTGTATTCGTGACCAGCGGAAGCCATTTCAGGATACCGCTAGACGTTAGTACATGATACGTGTATGGATATGACTATGAGGATGCATGGGGACGCGTTGGCACCGGTTTTTCACCTCGTAGTAAGCCGGGAGGGATAACCTTAAGTACCTGCCAGGAAAGACGGGCCATTGACTCTCCCGAAAAAGGAACCGCAGACCAGCTGACCGCCCTTAGTTAGCATAGAGCAGCCTTGTTTTCAGCAACTGGCCTGAAGAGCTTTGCTTAATCTCTTTTATTCCTAATAATGAACGAAGAATTGGTAAGTGAAAAGCCCTTTATTTCTTTATTTTAAAAGAAAGAAATAGAGAAGGGAAAATATTCAATGCTGGATGATCGAAATTCATCAATTATTAGGGCTGGAGATCGAAGTTAGGAAAAACCACAATACACCCCATTATTCTCACACATCTTCATTTCATTCTCTCTTCCTCTCAAAAGGCCTATTATCCAAGCTAGACCAAAGCCAATGGCTCCTCCAGTCACATGTTCAAGTCTGCCAGGGCTCAACTTCGCTCCGCCTTAGGCACAAGAACATTGCTACCCAACGAGCCGACGAGTCTGCCTACCTGAACCTTAATGCACAGCTGAGGGATTGCGGCTCTGCGCTGCAAAATGAGGCGGTACTAGTAGTACTTTTCCCTTGTGCCTTGTCTTTTTGCCATCTTCTCGACTTTCGATCATGCACGTCGATGCTTGGAGGCATTGTATGTACTGCACTAATCCGTACTGGTTTGAGATGACGTTCACAAATATATTCTAGGGGCAGTATACATGCTGATATTAAATATACAGACACGACTATTACAGATATCAATATCACTCCTTGATAAGCGATACCTAGGTGACAAGTTACGATTATAGGAGAAACAATCAATTGAGTATCAACGTAAAGACTAGGGGGAAAAAAGAAGTCTCTGGTAGCTACTAACCTTATTTCTTCCTCACACAGCCACTCCGTTTACACAAACGAGCTGGACGGCAAACCGCTGAAAATGGCCTGCCAGACTTGGTGCTTCTGACTTTCAAGTAGTGACGTCACTACGTGAAGTAGTAGTTGTTGTGGTGGTGGTGGACAGCAAACTCTTAATTTCTCCGAATGGATGGGTCTAACCGGTTATTATAGGTACCTATTCGGGGTTGTTTCACTCTAGCTAAGGTCTGGGGGAGGCAGCTCTATAATTTAATCGTATCTTCTCCGTACGGAGACTGCACGGCCCGCCCAACGGGGACAACCTTAACGGTGCTTGTAATTGAGTTCAGCCGTACCGTGGTAGAGGCAAGTTTAACTAGACACATCATTATTCCGTTTTATGCAATTTCTGTCTGATTAGAAAGATAACAACACCTGAGTTAGTAGTAAACAATCATTTCGACAAAATAAAGAAAAAGGAAGACCAACTTTTATGTTCATGCAACATTCGAGGAAGGAAATAGAGAAGCACCAGGCCGCTCAACGCAAAATGAATTGCAAATCATTCTGCGACTTCCTTCCTCTTCTCCTTTTCTCTGAATGACCATTTCCATATTTGCCTGAGCCCTCCGCCGTCTCTCACCAACACTTTCCATGCTGCCAAATGCTATTTGTGTTCTTTCTAGAGCGGGTCGAGCGTAATATGAAGGGTCGCTGCACCCATCCGGTGTAAGGAACCGTTCCAATGGTCCCTCCGGTGAAGAAATGTGCATACTTAGCTGCTGGAAGATCTTCAAATCGGCATCGGTGGTGTCCTGGCTTTGCGGTTCCATATCATCGAGGGGTCTCTCAGGCTGGCCCTGAGGGGCTAGTGTCAAACACTCGATGCCGTTGACAGTATGATCCCCGCGGTTGATCCGGCGCTGACCAAGGTGCGAATAATATAGATGGATCTTTTCCTCGGTGACGACTTTCTGAGCCCAGGAGTTGGGCGCGTTGGGATCCTGTCAAATGTACACATGCATACATCAGTCAAGTTTAGCAAGGTGCTGGATGGATTTGTGCTCACATTGACGAAGTTTCGATTGTGTAGAGCAAGAATGCTCTCAGTCAGTCCTGACTTTTCCCCAGCCATTGCTATCGCTGATGATGAGGTGGTGGTTCAAACGTCTACAAAGCCGTTCAACATCAGTCAAAGCTATAACATGTTTCATGGGATAGCGGCATTTACTATTAGGACAAATCAGTCAAAACAACCTCCGCAGTGAGAAAAATATTGGCTCCGAACTCGTCATGATTTTTCAAGTAGGTAGCTTGGCGGGATGATAGAGAAGACACTAGAAGATAATGCTTGTTTGTTTAAATAGTGTTCTTCTTCCTCGGAGATTTTGCACCAGAAAGTACCACAGAGATAGGAATGGCTGTGAAAGAGACTAGGCTTGCTTGACACAATCCGGTGCTGGCCGAATTTTCCTTTTGCAGTAATATCCAGACCCCGGGCCATGTTCGGAATCGCGTTCCGTTGATCCAGGTAGCATGAAACGGGCGAGAGAACGACCACCCAGCAACGCGGGACGCCTGACGATCCCAATAAACTGGTCAAGGGCTCATGAACCTCATTGCAATCTGAGTTTTATTTGATTACCAGAAGCTGAGCTCACCGCCAGTTGCGACCACTATGCTGGGAACGCGCGGTCGAACTTAAAAAGTTGACCCTTGGATTAGTATCTCGGAATTGGGGACCACGTAGATAATGCTGTTGCAACTAATTCTGCTGAGGATTGTTATCTGAGAACCCTGGCGAGGCGGAAACAACGGGATAAGTCTTTGAAGGACCCCTTCCCCTATCCTCCAAGAACTCCCATAGCGCTTCACAATAGAGAACGAGGACAAAAGACCCTTTGTTGTCCAACAATAGCAAGCTGTCAGCCCGGCTTCTCTCGAAGCAGGCGCAGGAAGAATACTTAGTATATTCTCCGCTCAAGAGGCGTGTGTGGAGACTGCAGTCTGTCGGCAACGTCAAAAGCGCAGGAAACTCAAGGGTCTCGTACGTTCTCATAGGACCGGAATGAAGATGGCTTGCTGCCTGTTTGCACCGGTGCGGTACAATTCAGAGCCCTTAACCTCCAGCGAGCAGTTTGAGAATTTTTTTAGTTACCTGCGGGCTTTCCCGTTGGCCGTCAGGCACAGAAAATACCCGGCTGGCTTTGCGGAGGTGAAGTGGAAGAGCTAATGACTTATCAACCGCTGCCAGGATCCCGGTGAGCTGGCAAGATTATGAGACCGTCAGCTGCAGCTAAAAACCTTCTCATATGCTAGTGCCTTGTTTTTGTGATCAGAAGGCTTGAATTATCCTCGAAACGAGCAATCCGACGTTTCATATACAGCGTAGATCTCGGGCCAGTTCATGATTGACCACTCAGGCAGACGGAGGCCGAGCCCGGCGCATGCAGTCGCTCTGCAAGCTGACTGTTGGGGCTAGAGGGGTAAGCGCCACTGTTCCACTGCGCTGGGAGGCTATTCAACAGACGAGGTTTTCAGTATTGCGCGAGCGCATTTTGTGGACTCGCCATGAATCAAGACCAGCCCGTTGTCTGGCTTTCAGGATTAGAACTCGAGCCATTGCTCTGGTAACTTAACGATGTCATTCTGCTTTCCTTGTAGGTCTAGACGGCACAGGCCCGACCGTGTGTCGCCATTAGCTTCCTGACGTTCCCGTGCAACACCATCTCTATAGACCCTGGTCAACATTCACCGCTCTGGAGAGGAGCACAGCACAGCACTCACTGAGATAAATTATGGATCGATGCATGACGCCATCATAGGCAGATGAGCCATGCCTGCAAATCGAGCAGCAGGAACCATCCTGCCGTGCATCCGGGACTGCGGCCCGTCTTCGCGTCCAAGGCGCGTGCGTAGTCGTGGAAAATTTTCAAGGACTCGACATTGGCCCAATCGTAACGGGGCACATCTGGATTTGGAATCTGCAGGATCGAGGCTGGGCGACCTAAGCTCGCAGTCCACGAAGGAAGCAGCAGTTGGGAGGACTGCGCCGCATGTGCCAGCGGTGACCCAGAGCCATGGGCCAGTGACCTGCGTGACATGACGGTGTCCGTGCTGCCGGTTCCCTGGCCGCGCCGGCCGGAACGCTTCCCTGTTCCCCGGCCGTAGCGCCCCAACCCCTCGGGTTTGCGGTGGGAAACCACCTCAGCGGAGGATTATTACGACCGACCTTGTCTGTGGAACACTGCAAGCGGGGATTCAAGCCGCCTGCTGGTCGATACGTCCCAGGTGGAAATGCCCTTCATCGCCCTCACTACCAGGAACAGCCTCGTTCCCCTGAATCATGCAGGACCCCTGCAGCCCGGCTGAGGCGTAGTCTTCTCTCCAGTGTCGGCGATGCCTAGCACGGTATACGCAGTATGCACTGTGCTAGCCCAAAAAATGAGACTTCAGAAACGAGTCCACCCAGCCACCCGACGTCAGAGGTGTACGCCTTGTTCTCCTGCGAGTTGTGTGCGTACCGCTTCTGTCGACTTTGCTGCAGCCGTGCTTCGTAAACAATGCAATTGATCGTCTCGAGTTTTCGAATGTTCTCGCAAGACTTAAGGAAACTGCCTTGCCGGAGAGAAAACACCTTCACCAATGGTACCGCGCTTGCTAGTGACAAGTCAATGCCAACTAAGCACCTGAAGTTTTCAGCCCTAGCCGTTAGGGATTATAGCATTTTGGCCAGCTCATTTCAGGTGCTAGCATTTTTTTTTGGTTTAGTTGTCTGTCACAGAACTGATAAAAAGAAATAAAAAATAAACTTGGTTGTCAATATTACGCTGGAGGTCTGACATTGTTGGACAAATATATATCGTATGCAATACCATTCCAATCTGAATGTTGTCCTATACCAATGCTTGAAACACCAACAGTACTTGACCGCTTTGTGAATTCGACACTAGAAATTATTCGATCCAAGGGTCCAATTTATACTTCGCGCCGCCAATTTCATTGAAAGTTCAAATGATCAATACAGGTTGTTCTGTCGCCAGAATCCGCGTAGTTCGGTACTTGTGCCTGCCAACTGAGATCGTGTGGGCTCGTCCCGTTGAAGCAGCGACGGAACAGGCCGCTCAGTTGTCCAGCAAGGCAAAGGCAATCTTGAAAACTGACGGCTAGATTGCGTCGGTAAACTCCACAAGAGTGGATGGTTTCCATCTGGGATAATGCCATACTCGCGGTCTTGGCCTGATCGGAGATAGGTAGAATGCAGTAATTTCTCTGACCGGATCTGGATTCCTGATGGTTGCCATCTATCAGAACTATCCTGATTAACAAGCGGTTTGCTGTGGGGACTAGACGAAGCCATGCGGGACTTGTGAGTCAAATCGTAAAGATCATCTTGAATGCCGAAGGAATCATCACTATTTCGAACCAGCGGAATTAGATCTTCGAGATTCTCAGTTAATTCTCGAAGGTCTCCTGAGGTATCGCTGAAGCGGATATTAGCTTCATCAAGGTCATAAGGGGCTGTATCGATCTTGTTTTCCACATCCTCGAGCTCCATAGCTTCACTGAAATCGGAAGGTTGGACAAGTAGCTCCATTAAAACTTCATTTGGCGTCCGCAAGTTCAGAGAAGAAAACTCGTTTTGATTGCCAAGGGCTGGATTGTCTCCATAGAGTTCCAGTAATTTCTCGTGATCTGCCATCAAGAGAGCTTCGAGCTCGTGTGGATTGGGATATTCGCTCTCATCGCCTATCCGTTGTACTTGAAGGTCTCCATTTCTTTTCCAATGTGCTCTTTTGCCAATGGAACCCGTGTCTTGGATCTCCTGAGCAGACGCAGTTGTAACCGCCTCCGGATTATCAGAGCCTGGGGAAAACACGCTTGCCCCAGGGAGTCGCATGTAAGGAACTACAGAAGGTTCCCTACAAATGTGACCTGCATCCAATGTCAGCTCTCCCTCACAGTGGCACGTTTCTATGTTTCTTAGGAAAGAGGAGTACCGCACCATTAGAATTGTCTGAGATTCGGAGTTGTTCGCGTGAATCGGCCAGTCTTTTCAAGTCATCAAGAGTATAGAATGTACGCGATGGCACATTCAGGTGGCCGTTTTCCTGTGAATCTTCTAACTCACGACACTCCCGTAGGACATTTCGAACGTACAGCTCCATGGCAGGGTCAAGAGGTGGCTGAGCGCTATCTCGCTCACTGGTATTCGGTCGACTGGGCTCTGTGTATTGTTCAGTATCCAAGTTGCTACGGTCATTACTGTCAATTTTTAAGGGAAGCTCAGTTGGCGAAACACCAAGGGCAGTTGCATGAAGTGTCAGCGGTGCGGTATGCTGATCTCGAGACTGGTCCATAAACGGTCTGAAGCGGTGAGCAAAGTCTTTCTGTGGTTCTCGTTCAGAAGGCTCCTTCTGGCCCTTTGGATTGACCGATTGAGTGTCCTTCTCAAAATATTTCGATTCCTTCGAAAGGAATGCAGCCTCCGAAAAATTTAGATATGGGACTGGTTCAACATATCCGAGATTCAGCGACTTGAAATGATAGCAGTAGACTTGATATCACTCACTCTCTCGTGGTTGAACCGGTGAAGAGGTCTTGCCTTTCTTGAAGATACCTAGTTTGTTGTTGGAATGAAGCTACATAACGATCAGTGTAAATACCCAAAGAGGCTCGTTTTCGCTCACTGTCAAGCGACCTTGCCTAACGTTTGTAGCTTTGAACCTCTCGCTAATCCAGGTATTCTTGTTGTTCTTTCTCCCGACGAGCTTTCTTTTCTTTGTATCTTTGATAGCAACATCTGCAGTCTCCCCGACTGGCCCGGTTCTTGGCTCGTAACGGTCTTTCCTGGTCTTCCGTCGAGGCTGCCTCTCATACCTGTTTTGCAGCCCTGTTTCGACTTTTGGAATGCCTGAATCTCCACCAACACTTGTAATTGAGGCGTGTGGCTGAACACCGGATGCAGAAGTAAAGGCGATGGCTTCGTTCTCTTGGGAATGGGCCAGTCAGCACAGAACACCCTAGGGGTCTTTGTTGAAGTAAAGTCAAAAGGACATCTTCGCAAGCTACCATGTTTTCTCTCATTCTCCGTAGCCACAATCTCTGTCCTTCTCATATCTGTTGCCATCCGACAGTCTGTATAATTGAGATGAGCCTCTGGATTTCGAGCATCGAAGGAGCTGGTTTGATCACGCTTCGCATCTATTGCTTGCAGCCAGTGATGTATGCATCGTCTCTTCACAAGGTCCATCACTTGCTAGTATAACATTTATGTACGAAGCCCTGTGTATTCTCTTCAGTGAGCGGATTGAATATCTTGAGGCGTGTCTGAAACTTACTTCTTCTGTTTTTGACAGGACAACTTAATCAACAGGGCACAGGAAGCTTTGGTTGTGACATTTCTTATGGACAGTTCCAAAAGAGACAGCGTCGAGCCTGGTTCAAGTAATCGCAGGAAGGTGCTGAGACAGGTACATCCATGATCTAGATAGGGAAACCACGCAGAGGTGCCTGTGGACAACCTGATTGTGCCATGCTCACCTCGTACCGCAACGAAATCTCCAGGACTCAAGAGGTTGCTGTCTTTGGTATTGATAATCCTGATTTAGTCCACGGAGACTCCATGGCAGAAATACACGTGGTTGGCTCGTTTCGCTTGGCTGTTCTGATTTCCCGGCCAGCCTGTCGACTTCCTCAAAACTTGGTGAGCTTAACCCCTCCATGTCATCCAAATACACTCTAATAACAATGTCGCTTAACGCAGAAGGCATTAACATTCATCCTACAGTGGAACAGGCTCTGCGAGCCTGCAGTGCTAACCTGCGCTGGAACATCTTTTACCCGCCTGGTCACGACGACCTTTTTGCGCTTGTCTCACCGGGGAGCTTCGAAGAGCCAGCACCCTTTCCGAGATCCGAAAACAAAACCCAGAACGGTCACTGGCTGAGCATAGGATCATACTGCTGGTTTCCAAACGATGCTCACGCGAACATACGGAAGGGCAACACTGCAGTTGCTGGCGCCGCATCAGCTCCCATCTAACTCCTAACTCCGCACGCTCCTCCTTTCCGGGAACACCCAAACGTTGGACAGGCCGGGACAGAAATGTTGGTGGCACAGCAGCAGACGTATGCTCCAGTCATCTCAGTCGTACATGGCACCCTCAAAGAGCAGGTTCGTCACATCACGACGGCGTACAGGTGTCATTGGGCCGAGGATCAGTCGACCCCACTGCCGGCCGGGTTAGTGGCGCATCAAGCTGCAGTCTGCAGCATTTCCTTCACGTTCAGGTGATGCACCAAGCTGATCCATCGGCTTTATCCGGTCGGTCTTCCCTGCTATCCGGCTGCAGAGTTGGTCGACGATATCTGGTAGACAAGACAGGAAAGAACGGGCGTACAATTCAGGAATAGGAGGGTTTTAGAAAACCGTTGCTATGCGAGAACCTCAACGTCCTTTAAGATTGCGTCCGACTGACAGGGAGAAGCCGGCAGCTTTGGGCCAAACCCCGTGCATACCATTCGTCAGGATGTAATAGCGACTGGAGGCCATAATTGCTGCTCCATTGAAACGGGAATGGGGGTTGGAATCCTTGCCGAGCACGAGAAACCTCGCCGAGTCAGCGGCCTCGGTGCTTTTTGCCTTTCAGCTTCGTTTGTCTGTCGCAGTAAGCACGGGCAGGCCCTCCCTCGGGCACCGTGCATCCAAGTGTATCGTATCTTCAGCCAGCTTAAGCTTATCATGGATGCTCTACCCAACTATTGGTACCAGAGAGATCAAACGGCGTGGTTGATAATTGACTTCCGTTGCTGACACTCTGGATGGTGCTCCAGCTCGGTATGTCCAGGCCCAAACTGCAAGGCCGCCCTTAGAACAGGTAGCAAGTAGGACCTCAGGTACACTGGCAGCCTGTCTTGGGATAAGGCCGTCGAATTCGAGATGTCTAGTTTCCCCATCGCACATCCATGCACGACCCCTCCCCTCTGGTGCTCCACTAGGTTCTTAACAGCCTGCCTGTCGCTCCTTCTGGCTACACATGGGGAGAGCCCAGAGACAATGGGTTCGTTGAATGGATCGAGAATAAAGTGTGCAACACACCAGGATTAGCGCATCAGCCCTCTCCAGTCTCCTGGCAGGGCACGCTATCATAGGCAGTGGTGTCATCCTGCTCTGATTTCTGGCTCTACCTCTCCCACAACCCCTCCCTTCGCCGGACCTCTTTCTTCTTGCCTCCCCACCTACCAGTCTCTATCATTCCATCTCATTATGTGTGTGGCAGTTTTGTCATCTTTACACCGTTTTTGATACTTTAGAGAAGCTTCAGAGGAGGATCTTCTTTGACTTCTTTCCCAGCAGAGGTCTTTTGAGTGTCCCCGGTAGGTCAGTTCATACGTCGCGTCCTTTTCACTTACCTGTTCCCTGCATAAGAGAGCACCAGTGCCGGTGACGAGTTGAGGATTGAAAGCCTTTCTTCTTCGACGCGTCGCGCTCTTGCGGATCAACATTCGTTTAGGAGATTATCATTGCCGCGTTGTTTCCTTGCACTGACCGTTTTTGTTTGATGATTGAAGCTGTCGAAGACCACTAGCGTACCCACCACAACTGCGACGATGTCGAAACTCTTCATCGGGTCTGCCAGACATTCCCGTTCACTCCTTATATGCATAATGGGGTTCTTTTCTGACTGATGATGGTTTGAAAAGCGGCCTAGCATGGCACACAACGGACGAGACGCTGCGTCAAGGATTTGAAAAGTATGGAACAATTGAGGAAGCTGTCAGTTCCCCGAGCAAGCGAGAAACGGTCCCAGTTGTGCCGCAATTCGTTACTCATTCTTAGCTTGGCGCGTTTGCCGTCAATAGATTGTTGTCAAGGATCGGGACACCAACCGCAGTCGCGGCTTTGGCTTTGTCCGATTTTCCAATGAAACTGAGGCAGAAGCTGCGATCAATGCCATGAACAATCAGGAGTGGGTTTGATGCTCTACATGTTCGATTCAGACAACCCGGCTGAGACCTCTCCAGGTTTGATGGACGTGTCATCCGCGTCGATAAAGCGTCTAACACGGGATCGCGCAACGATGGTGGATTTCACGGTCGCGGTGGTTACAATCGCTCCGAGGGAGGTTACCGGGGAGGATACGGTAAGTGGCTCCATGAGCTTTTTGCTTCATTGATATTGCGTGGCTAATCAACCTCTTAGGTGGGTACGGCTCCGGAGGTAAGCGTCTCGATGAAGACTGGACTAGAATCCAGTGATTTTCATTTCCTCAGTATGAAAAAGCGGCTTGGCTAACCGATATGGATACAGGCTGGGGTGGTGGTGGCCAGTATTACTCCAACAACCAGGGTGGTGGTCAAGGCAATGCCTGAGTGTGGCAGTGATCATTGGCAGAGCTACCTGCTTGGTCTTATCACTCGCCTCCAATTATGGTCATGTTGATCTCGATTGTGGTTGGATCATGTCTGAAGGACTTTTACGAGGAATTACGGACAAGATCATGATGTTGTGACGAGATTAACAATGGCACGGATATCATGTAGTAACGCATGCGCATACTAGATGATATTTCTCTGACATTATTGTCTCTTCGATACTATTCATGTGTGCTGTCTTGAATCCTTTCACTTTTTCCTTCCTTTTTCATTCCTTTCTTTTCCCCCTTTGTCCTATCAGTCTGTCTTATGCTTTTCGCTTTGTTTGCTACATATGTATTGTCATGACTTGGTCTTTCCAGAATTCTTTAGTGCTGCTGCGCAACTGGACGTTATGATAATATAACAGCCTGCAAGGCATATGATCATCGTTCTATATCTGTTCTCCCCTTTTTACATAGCCGGACAACTGTCTGCTATTGCTTTCAAGGTCACTAACTAGCTATTTATCTGGTATTCTATTCGAACATGGAGTAATAGTATGGTTTATGTTGCTTGCTCTGCACAAAGGGTCAAAAAGAAATGAATCTCTCGATATGTCCTGCTCAAATCTAACTAAATGAGATATCACATCTATTCGAATTCGTCAGAAGTCTCTGGCTGGTGTGGATGTTGATGATTGGTAAGTGTATCGACAGGCAGAGGCTGCTTCGCCTCCTGTTCGGCCCTTCTCTCTTCAGCCGCAGCATCCTCGCCACGCTCGATCGCCTTGACGCGACGGACCAGGTCCGTGACGTGCCCGTCTGCGCTGCCCAGGCCCAGGCCCTCGAGTGCCTTCTCCAGCAGGTACAGGTACTCGGGATTCCTGCCGCTCTTGCCGCAGCTGACGCTGATGACCTTGGCCACTGCTGCCGGGTCGCGATCCGCCGGATCACGGAGGAACTGCGGGTTGGTGGGGAGGCCGATGTAGACCATGCAGGTTATCGGAGAGGAGGCATTCAACGTGGAAATAGAAGTAGAAGTGGGTGGATGGGTCTCAGTAACTTCGCCACCTCCTTCGGAAGAGGTGGACGAGGCCGTGGTACTCGTACTCGACACAGCTGAGGACGACGGGGGAGACACGGGGTAAAAGGGCGTGTAGTGAACGGTGTAGCCGTCTATCTCGCGGTCATCCAAGTAGTCGTGGACTTCCTCGGCATGGGATGCAGGGATATGGTAGGCAGCGCCCCAGACGGTCGAAGTCGTTGATGATTCGAGATCTTTTTGCTGTATTTTTGGTTCTTGTTATTCACTTTGGACTTTCTTTTGGAGTTAGATGGAGAAAGCACCTACAGGATCGTCCAGAGTCTCCCAGAAAGACCTCTCTATAACTGTCACCACGCGTCCTGGAGATTCAGGAGTCCCTCGATGGTCACCGCTTTGCAGATGTAAAAGTCAGCCTACAAACAAGTATGCAATGATTTTTGTTTGGGTCAAAAGAGCAAGGCTGGTGGTCATAATCGCAGAGGGGGAAATGGTGAAGAAAAGAATTGATAGATCGCACCTAGCCTTAAACGAGGAAAGGTAACAGGTAGTAAGGTTAGTCATGGATCCTCAGCAGAAATGACAACAGACAGTGCAAAGCACACTACGCAAATGCAGAAATGATTCTGCAATAGCAGTGAGCTAACGGGGAAAAAAACGAACCTGCCAAAATCTTCGGACGTAGCCACTGATATAGCCGGGTACTCGTTTATCTTTGCGAAAACAAAGTCAGCGAACAGTTACTGTATAGCTTTCAGGATTCTCTCCAGGATTGGCAACGAAGGGCAACAGTAAGATGTTGGAGAACACTATCGCACTCTGCTGGCTTGCTTGCAACGCAACGCTACATACCGAAATGAGGTGGTGGTTTCCATATCAAACTCCTGTAATTATTAACCCGGTTAGCCTATTGCTTTGATCCATCGGTATGCTGGCAAAAAATATCGTTCATACAAATGGAGCTGGGAAAGAAAGGAAGAAAGAAAGAAGGCCCAAGGAAGGTCAAAACATTGGAAGACATTCACAAGGATAAATCGATAACAGGCTCATCCCATAAACGAATAATGTATACATGTATATAGGTTCTTGGAGACTTTCTCTTACCCGTAACCAAAAACCCAAAGATCACCATCCGGGAAGTACTTCCGCCAGGTACGTTCGTTTTTCGAGGGTTGCTCTGCCATGATGCGATAGATTGATATATCCAGGCAGCGCTCACCCTCTCCGCCAGACAATCAATCTATTCTTCCGCAAGGACAGTTGGCATAAATCGTAAAAGAAATGTTCCTGCTTCTTTTTTCTTTCTTTTTGCGGCGGTTTATCTCAGAAAAGGAAGTCAAGGAAACCTCTTCTTATATGCAGTTGCACTTGCAGTACTCAGTACTTAGGTATGTAGCTGGTAGGTAGAGATTGATTGAATAATGTGTGTACTGACCGACAACTGACGCCACGTTGCATACAAATTACGCCTATTGTCAAATGATAGAATAATAAAAAGAAAAAAAAGATAAGACCTCCGTCTTCCGTTTTCAACAACTGGTTCCTGTTACATCTGTATCACCTGCCAAGTGGACGTTGGAAGTAGCCTTGCTTTTTTTTCTTGCAGACTGTACCAGACGTCAGTAACATATACGGACGGAGTAGTAATATCGGCGGTGTTGGTTGGCGAAATGTGGCATTGTTTGCACCATTTGCATCCAAGCTCGTCATTCGGCAGCAACGTCGCGAATAATCGCGAAATTTGTGCTCATTTCCTACTTGATATCAAGGAACCTAGGGATTTCATCGAAAACGGAAGTGATTCGGGCAGTCACTTCTAGAACGGGTCTCTCGCAAGAAGTAGTCGTGCAAATAGTAGAATCATGACTTGGAACTATCAAAGTTGGCCTCACAGGCTTGGTTAGGCTGACTAAGCACTCGTAACTTAGTTAACTAACTAGTTAAGTTAGTTAACTAACGTAATCCACCACCGAGCTGCGCGGACCACCGAGCTGCGCGGTCCCCGAGAAAAAAATTCAACCACCAACACAACCGTAAATCTTGAAGCATTTTGCAACCAAATTTAATGAATTTGACTATATAAAGAAGGAGACTGTTTACTAGGGCATTTAAGCCGATTATGGCCTGTTTGATTGCAATTACTGCATCTTGGTGGCCTT